>NC_134098.1:112992993-113296431 GCF_000715075.1 Nicotiana tabacum | reverse complement strand
AATAAACCCGAGGCTCAAGTGAGCGAGGAACTTTTAATAAGTTCTACTGGTGATGGGATTAATTTAAATCGATCTGAAATAGTGGTGGATAATATTTTTGCATATAATGTTGCACTTAACATTATGCAAGATAGTGAGGATTTTGAACCCCGATCTGTCGAAGAATGTCAACAAAGATCTGATTGGCCAAAATGGCAAGGGGCAATTCAATCAGAATTGAACGCACTTGCTAAAAGAGAGGTCTTTGGACCAGTAGTCCAAACACCTGCTGGTATAAAACCAGTTGGTCATAAATGGGTTTTTGTGCGAAAAAGGAATGAGCAAAATGAAGTTGAAAGATACAAGGCTCGCCTTGTCGCACAAGGATTCTCACAACGACCTGGAGTCGATTATGAAGAAACATATTCACCCGTTATGGATGCCATAACATTTCGATATCTCATCAGTTTAGCCTTACGTGAAAGGCTTGAAATACATATGATGGATGTGGTTACAGCTTATCTGTACGGGTCACTTGATAATGAGATTTACATGAAAATTTCTGAAGGATTTAAAATGCCTGAAGCATATTCAAAATCTCGGAAAATGTACTCAATCAGATTACAAAGATCTTTGTACGGTTTAAAGCAATATGGGCGCATGTGGTATAATCGTCTCAGTGAATATTTGCTGAAAGAGGGTTACATAAATGATGTTATTTGTCCATGTATTTTTATAAAGAAAATGGCTTCAGAATTTGTTATACTTGCTGTTTATGTTGATGACATAAATCTTGTTGGAACTCCAGAAGAGCTCCAAAAGGCAATTGAATATCTTAAGAAAGAATTGGAGATGAAAGATCTTGGAAAGACAAAACTTTATCTTAGACTGCAAATTGAATGTTTAGCAAATGAGATCTTTATGCATCAATCTGCCTATACAGAAAGGGTCTTAAAACGCTTTTACATGGACAAAGCGCACCCATTGAGTACACCAATGGTTGTTCGATCACTTGAAGTGAATAAGGACCCGTTCCGACCTCCAGAAGAGGATGAGGAACTCCTGAGTCCTGAAACACCCTATCTTAGTGAAATTGGTGCACTTATGTATCTTGCTAATGCTACAAGGCCTGACATAGCATTTTCTGTTAATTTACTAGCAAGATATAGCTCTTCTCCTACACGGAGACATTGGAACGGGATTAAGCATATATTGCGATATTTAAAGGGAACTCTTGATATGAGTTTGTTTTATGCTAACAAAGATAGTGCAGATCTTGTTGGTTATGTAGATGCAGGTTATTTATCTGATCCCCATAAAGCTCGATCTCAAACCGGGTACGTGTTTACATGTGGAGGTACTGTCATATCATGGCGCTCCACAAAGCAGTCAATTGTTGCTACTTCTTCAAATCATGTTGAGATAATAGCTATTCATGAAGCAAGTAGGGAATGCGTATGGTTGAGATCAATGATTCATTTTATTCAAGAAAAATGTGGTTTGGAGTGTGATAAAAGATCAACAATTTTATACGAAGACAATGCTGCATGCATAACCCAATTGAAGGGAGGATTTATAAAAGGAGATAGAACGAAGCACATATCACCAAAATTATTCTACACACACGATCTTCAGAAAAATAGTGACATTGATGTGCAGCAAATCCGTTCAAGTGACAATCCGGCAGATTTATTCACTAAATCTTTGCCAACTTCAACTTTTGAGAAGATGGTATACAAGATTGGAATGCGGAGACTCAAATATTTGAAACAAGGTTTTCATCAGGGGGAGTAAAATACGCGATGTACTCTTTTTTCCTTACTAAGGTTTTTTCCCACAGGGTTTTCCTTATAAGGTTTTTAATGAGGCATCTAGAAATGCGTATTACTAAATATGTGTACTCTTTTTCCTTCACTAAGATTTTTCCCACTGGGTTTTTCCTAGTAAGGTTTTAACGAGGCACAATACCTTTTAATGAACATCCAAGGGGGAGTGTTATGAAAATAATTATATTGTGAATGTTCATTTATTACTCCACTATAGATAATCTTCCTGAAGAAGATTATCCATTTAGTACTCTGTTGAAGTTTATCTACAAGTAACTTATAATGTTCATTTATTACTCCGCTATAGATAATCTTCCTGAAGAAGATTATACATTTAGTACTCTGTTGAAATTTATCTACAAGCAGCTGATGTAGGCAGGTTGCAAGCAGCTCAATGAAATAATTTGCAGCAGTTTCTTATTAAACAGACAGCTTGTAAGCAGCTAAAGAAAAGCCTTGCAGCTGCTTCCTGAAAAGCCTCACATCTGCTTCCTTTCTTCTATTTTAATAGAGTAGTTTTCACTTCATTATATATATATATATATATATATATATATATATATATATATATATATATGAATTTGAAGTTGAATAATATATCACTTTTTCTTTGAATTTTACGTATCACAAGCAAAGGACCCAACTGCGAATTTGATCTGTAAAGTCAATTTATAATTTGTTCAGTTTGTCCTCTGCTTCACAAATTTCCCTCGAAAAAAAACCAAAGGCACAATTCTAATATGGCCGGAAATTGGCTACTCCCGGCACAGTTGACCCGGAGTGGGAGGCCGGTGCTTGAAGCAGGTGAAGTAGAGTGCAGCCTTCTCTCCTCCGTAGACCTCCTTTCTGAAGAAAACCCAAACTTCCCTCACCTTAAATCGGGCCTCCTCATTCTCACAACTCACCGTCTTATTTGGGTCCAAGAATCATCCACCACCTTCCCTCCTACTGCTGTATTCATCCCTCTTTCAGCTGTCACTCACATCTTCTCCCTCAAAAAATCCATCAAGTCAATGTTTGCAAGCCCTAGATTCCGATTTCAGGCCTCACTTAAAGGGATGGTGGTGGTGATTACTTTGATTCTTAGGGGCAAATCGGACATTGACTCGTTTTTAGAGAAGTTTTGGGAAGCATGGAGAAGGAAAGCTTGGGAAGATCGGGTAGTAAAATCTGGGTCGGAGGCTTCGGGTTCGGGTCATGGGTCGGGTGGTGATGTAGGATTTGCAGTGAAGATGCCGGTTGTTGGTGTAGCTGGGATATTGAGGAAAGAGCAGGAGATGTGGGAGAATACTGATAAGAGCTTGCAGGATGCTTTTCAGGATTTGAATGCTCTCATGGTATGCTAAAGTTCATGTCTTTTTATGTTATTTAGTTATTTTATGTGTTGATTTCAGTGATTTTGTGGATATGTAACAAATGGGTGCGATAAATCTATTTATTTATTTTTTGAAAAGGTAACAAAATGGGTGCGATAAATTTTGGTATTAGCTTTAACACGCTGTTGTCTTGGCACGAATAGAACTTCCCTTTTTTAGTTTTCTAATATGTAAAGGCACTGAAGGAACTTCTAGTGTTTACAAGTTGGAACATGTGCCATTTAGTTTCTGAAATGAAGTATGAAAGAGTTCGTCTGTGTATAAATTTGTTTCAATTATAATACTAGTGGTAGACAACTTAAGTTTTTTACGTGCGCATCTCTCCACTATCAGTTGATATAATTCTCATGCACAGGGTAAGGCTAAAGAAATGGTGATCCTAGCTGAGAGAATGAGAACAAAGCTTCTCTCTGGCTCAACTAGTCAGGCCACTGGCACAAATGATGAGGAAATTGGCACCAAAGAAGAGATGCAAGAATTACTATTAAGTGTTGGTATTGTGTCTCCAGTTACTAAAGAATCTGCTGGTGCTTTGTATCATCAACAATTATCTCGGCAGGTATTTCTTCCTGGTAGCTATATTAGTAAGTGTATCCATTTTTACGAGCTAGCCTTGCTTGTAATCGCAACTAAAGGTGGACGCCAATCTTCACAAGCACATATGAGGCATGGGTAGAAGAAGGCAGACTTATCACTTTCTTAATTTTTTAATTATTTTTGTCAAGGAAATGTAATATTGCTAATTGGCTTGTTATCTTGCAAATATTTGCTTTTCAGTAAATATGCAAAAAAATAATAATATGTCGGTACTTAGTTGGCAGATTTTGTCAAAATTCCACTGGAGAGATCTGGAGGAATGATTAATCTCATTGACATCTATTGCCTTTTCAATCGGGCTCGCGGAACAGGTAATCCTGGAAACTTTTTCCTTTATTTATTTTTTAATAACCGTGTTGTCCGGTCCAGCTTGTGCGCACCTCGACCTATTGACTAATAAGTCTTCAACTCAAAAGTCTGTCACTTTAGTTTCTTCTTCTTTCTTTTGGTAGTATCATTACAGGCTGTTATAACTTTATTGTTGCGATTTTACAGAATTGATCTCGCCCGATGATTTGCTGCGTGCTTGTTCTCTCTGGGAGAAGTTTGACGTGTATGCCTCCCTTTTTTCCCTACACACACCCGTGCTGCAGGAACACACGTGCACACACATCCAACACACACACACATATATACATACACACACTTGGGGTTCGTCTCGACTACTTGCTTGCATTAAAGAAAAAGGAAATAACATTTTACTTCTACAGACCAGTTATGCTTCGGAAGTTTGATAGTGATGTCATGGTCATCCAGAGCAAAAGCCACAGTGATGATGAGGTAAAACTTTCGTGTTGGCTTCACTTGAGCATCTCCTTTTTGCCAATATAGTTCTTGCTTTTTCTGGTCTTGTCTAATCTCTCTTACTACTACCTATTGTGTTTCTTGAACTTAATGTAAGGGTCCATAGTCTTCTAAGTAATTCTTTGCCATTGTCCTCCCTCTGTTTTTTGGCCATACCAAGTTCTTGTGATTATATCTGTCATCAATTATCCTCTCTCAAGTAGTAGATTTCTGGTTGTATTCATGATGCAACTTATAGTTTAATCCATAGTCAAAGTAGAATTGCTATACAAGTGATTGCTGAAGGAGACTATTATACTGAATAGGTAATCAGGTCTTGTTTAACGTTTTAGACTGATAGGGTGTTCGGAGTGTTGAGTCATATAATAGTATAACATAGCGGTATTAGAGAGGAATTTATAGGTCTTGTAAGTCCATATCCTATTACATGTGTGAACCCCAAAACTTAGAGGATCTTAAATTATATAATGTCCAATGGCATTTAATGGGGTATGAGAAGGTCTTAGACCATTCTATATTGGCTTGGAGTAGACAGACAGCCAGCAAGAGGACGATTTAAGGAAATAATTGCTCAACCAGGAGAAAATAAGTTACAAGTTACTTATTCATAACGTAGGACACGGTTTTGACATCACTATATGATCACTTATGTCATACTGAGATCCATAGGTGATGACGACTTTTCATACCTTAAAGGACTCCTAAATGAATTCCAAGAATACCTCTCCTTAACATAACCAAGAGGACAACTACAAAATAGACTTTTTAACAGTCTGTTGAAGTTTTGGAATCTCTCCTTTTTCAGTTTCCTGTTAAATAGACCCGGTGTATAATATTTGTTTCTATACCCTTAATGCCCACAATTCTGCTATCAATTGCAGGTATTTACTAGAATAAGATCTTTGGTTACTACACCGGACACTTTACGAGCAGGGATCACTGCTAGTGATGCTGCAATGACTCTGGGAATTGCTCCAGCTATGGCCAAAGAGCACCTTCTTGCAGCCGAGGCCAAAGGTATGTTCTGCAGATTTTAATTCTTAACTCATAGTAAGCGGTGCTTAAGTTATCATATTTTGCAGGACTTCTGTGTAGAGATGTTAGTCCAGATGGATTCCGCTTTTTCGTCAATTTGTTGCAAGAAGTTGATGCTGATGATATATTCTTGTAAGTGACTTACAGATGCGAACTATTCTAGTCGACATATATAATGTCGGCCTTATTTCTGTTGGGCATGTAGTTAGGCCCTTGTTTTTGCTTGGGCCTTGATTAGAACTATCCTTAATTACATTATATATGAATGGGACTGCCCTCTAATCAAGATGTCTCATATTGGTTGAGGGAGTGTGTTGTCTCCGTATACAGTTTTTGGGCAATCCTCATCTCACGACGTCTATTTTCTTACATGTTATCTGAGCTTTGGTGAATATCTTCGCCATGCAGCTTACCAAGATTTCCAATATCTGCTTTTGTTATTGCTATGTTATTAGAAGTTCCTTGAAATGGATACGTATTGTTTTATTTTTTATGCTGTCAAGTTCTTCCTTCAGTGTTCTCTACTAATCTAGGAATAGTTGAGAAACATGAGGTAATCCTCGATTGATCTGTTGCAGAGTGAAAGATTATGGAATCTACCATACATGGGTCAAAGCTATCTCTGCTGCCAGGTTTTCTTCTTGTAACTTCAGTGTTTAGTTTTTAAATTTGTAAAGAGAACAGCAACATAATGATGCGCTTCTCACATTTTCCCTTTTTTAAATTCTGTTAATTTCCCAGGTGAAATAGAAGCAGCATGATAAAGAAATTCATGCATCAGGATGCTCTTTCAGGGCTAGTTTGCGCTGCTTTAGGTGCCTCTTGGAAATTTATTTACTGCAAAGCTTGAACGGGAGACTAAAAATAGGATGAATAGTCCCCGTCCCCACTTGAAGAGCCGGAAGGGGAGATCACAAGGCTGGAGGTTTGCCTAGGTTTTGCTTGTTAGGATACTCGTGGCACAGGAATTGAGTTGAAATTACATACTTACAGCATGATACGGACAGAGAAGTCCACACTAGGTGCAGCATTTCAAGGTAAAGGTAATATACTGCGGCACCTGATTCTAGTTCCCGTTCGACAGAAATAAAGAGTTGAACTAGTCTGTATTATGGTTATTTAAGCACTGTAGCATTGCTTTGTTTCAGTTATCTTTTCTTGTACATTTGAATCATAGAAACTTCACACATTTTTATTGGATTGCCATTATACAGGGGTGCAACATTGATTGGTCTCCAAACTATATTGGATATAGGAAGTTATGTGTACTTTTTGTTTAATGTATTATTTCATCTAACTATATTGGATGTAGGAAGTAATGGATAACTTTTTAATAATTCACAATTAAAATCAATTAGAGTATTGGTATCTATGGAGAAGACTATCTCTAAAACTTTTCTTGAGTCATGATATCTGATGCTCGTTCCGTGTTTTGCCGTAGAAAACAATTCCTAATGAACTTTGGTGGTCAATTTTGTTTAAATGTCGACTGGAAGCTACACCATGGTTCTCAATTGCAGATTTTACTAATGATTGACAAATAATACGTATTCGTAACGAGGGAACAAAGTTGAAAATATGAGACATCAAAATGGAATCAGAACCATCATTAAATACCTACCAACCCATTGGTTTATGCAATGACATATGAGTTTAACTTATACACCCAGATACTAAAAGAGATGTTCGCATTTTTTATTTATCATCAGGCCTACTTATGCAGCAGTTCAAACCTTATCTTTCACCTTTCATTCTTCCAAGTCTTTTACACAGGGATGTACAAGTAACATAGCAGGTCAGTAACAGAGAGATCATGTTATTTACAGAGCAAGTAATTAGCCTAATTAGAGCTTGAAGACCAAGATTGGCGAAATGTGAAGCGGAATTTTCAGCTGGAGAGGAGAATCTTCTTGGGTGAATTAATTTCCATATTATGTTTTCCCACCTTACTCTGATGGTAAGCACCCTCCACTTCCAACCAAGAGGTTGTGAGTTCGAGACACCCCAAGAGCAAGGTGGGAAGTTCTTGGAGGGAAGGATGCCGAGGGTCATTTGGAAACAGCCTCTCTACCTCAGGGTAGGGGTAAGGTCTGCGTACACACTACCCTTCCCAGACCCCACTAAGTGGGATTATACTGGGTTGTTGTTGTTGCATTGTTTCCAGAATGCATCACAAAAGAAATAAGTATGATTTTAATCAGTAGCTAACTAGTACGATACTATATAATACCAACATGAAAGCAACTACGAATGTAGTAAATAACGCTTTCAATGAGAAAAAACGCGAAACGGTCCTGAGCTCTAATTAGTATATAGAAGCATTACATCAATCCAGCGGGAGATAAAAATGAAAAGTACACGTAAAATTATCTTCTTTATTAAAAAAACATTATAAACTGTTACAATCGTCTCAGGTAACTATTTCACAATGATCTAAAGTCTAAACTACCTAAATATTTGGCTTTCAATGGCGATTCGAGCCACTTCTCTATCTCTTTGCCGCTGTGACTTTTTCTCTTCTCGCAACTGCTTCTCCCTGATAATGTTTGGATTCAAAGCAGAATGATGAAATTCTATCTACGTGTAGAGAGAGAAAAGGAAGCTTCTAGCTTCTGTTAGAAAAATGTGTCCTCATATTTTGTCTCAATACATTTCTTAATTGACCAACGAAGTGGGTCAGTCCACTATATAACAAAATTAACTAAGCTAGCTAAAAAAGTCCATAATTACAAACGTGGGCTCCTGTGCCCAATATAAAAGAAGAAGAAAAGAAAAAGAAAGGATCCCATTCTAAGTAACATCATCCTTATAAGTCTTAACAACCCCTCCCCCCCTCCCCCGACAAGTTGGAGGGTGAGACAATCCCAACAGCCCCAACCAAACGTTTGGTGAACATGTCAGCAAGTTGGGTGGCACTGGAGGTGTGGAGCAACTGAAGCAGCCCCTCATTTAGCTTGGTGCGAACAAAATGGCAGTCCAACTCAATATGCTTGGTGCGCTTATGGAAAACAGGATTTTTAGCAATGTGAATTGTGGCCTGATTGTCACAAAACAAACGAACAAGAGAAGAAAAAAGAATGCCAAAATCAGAAAGGAGCCGGCAAACCCAAGTTATCTTAGTAGTAGCCTTACTCGTGGACCTATATTCAGCTTCAGCAGAGGACAAGGACACCACAAATTGTTTCTTTGATTTCCAACCCACAAGACTGCCTCCCCCCGCAATATGCAAAACCCACCAACAGATTTCCTACTATCTAGGCAAGCACCCCAATCACTATCATAGTAAACACTAAGAGAGAGATCAGAAGAGTTGTTATAGAAGATACCAAAATCAGGAGTACTCTTAAGGTACCTGAGTAACCGCAATGCAGCTTGCATGTGAGGAATGCAAGGCTTCTGCATAAACTGGCTCAAATGCTGTACTGCAAAATAAATGTCAGGCCTGGTAGGGGTTAAGAAATTTAGGTTGCCCATTAGGCACCTCTAAGTCTCAGGATTAGGCAAGGGATCACCACTGCCTGCCTTCAATTTCTCATGCATTTCAAGAGGAGACACCACAGAAGAGTAGGCAGAAGAGTGGAACTCTGAAAGCAGGTCATGGACAAATCTTTTCTGATGAAGTAACACAACACTCTCAGAATACAAGACTTCAATACCCAAGAAATAATTAAGTTGGCCTAGGTCTTTAATCTTGAATTGATCAAGAAAAGCTTTTACAACAATAATTTCACACAAATCAGTCCCAGTGATGATAATATCATCAACATACACTACTAAAATCACCAAAGCATCACCAGAACCTCTAGTAAACATGGAGTAATCATTTAAAGAATGCACATACCCTCTAGAGGACAGAGGTTGAGACAACTTGGCATACCATTGCCTTGAAGCTTGCCTTATACCATATAAAAAATTCTTTAGTTTGCAAACCAGAGAAGTAGAGGAACAAAGAGATGGAACAACTTGTGTAGGAGAAGAAACCGAAAGACCATGTGAAATTTTCAAAAACACTTCCTCATCTAAATCCCCATGTAAGAAATCATTATTAACATCTAGCTGAAATAAAGGCCAATTTTGTTTCACAGCTACAACAACTAATGTTTTCACATTAGACATTTTAACAACAAGTGAAAATGTTTCATGAAAATCTATACCCTCAACTTGTGTGTCACCCCTAACCACAAGTCTAGCTTTATATCTTTCTATACTCCCATTAGCTTTGTACGTAATTTTGTATACTCATTTGCAATAAGTTCCATTTGCCTCCAATTTCTCAAACTCTTTTCTCATAGCTTCCTGCCACTCAGGGACAACTGTTGCCTGAGAATAAGTATTGGGCTCAAAAGACATAAGGTTCACTAAAAGTAGACATAACAGGTGAATTTGCAGACCTGGACCAATAGGATGGGAGTGTGCAGACATAATTCTGCAGGTAAGTAGGAGGATTATGAGGTCTAGAGGATCTCCTTAAAGAAGGAAAGTCAGATTCAGGGTTAGAGGAAGAAGGAAAATCAAGAGAAGGAGAGGAACTAGGAGAAGAAAGGGAAACGTTCCCAGGCACTGTAGGAGCAAGAGAGGTGTCAGGAAAAGAATTATGTACTTCAGGATGTACATGAGAGAATTAGTCATGAGATGAAATGGAAGTTTGCTTAGCAGTGTGGTCAAAACAGGCAGAAAATGAAAAATTGGTCATAGTAGGAGAAATAGAATCAGACTTAATAAAGGGGAATAGATGTTCATGAAATACAACATCTCTGGAGACAAAATATGTTTTATTATGTAAGTTATACAACTTATAGGCTTTCTTTATAAAGGGATAAATTAAGAACACACAAGGAATAACTCTAGGTTGCAGCTTACCTCTATGAGGCTTTGGAATAGTAGAGTAGCACAAGTAACCAAAGGCTCTAAGATTGGAGTAAGTTGGGAATTTGTTATGTAAAATTTCATAGGGGCTTTTATCCTTTAAGACACTAGAAGGGAATCTATTGATCAAATATGTTGCAGTTAGTATACAATCTCCCCAGAATCTAAGAGGGAAGCCAGATTGGAAAAGAAGAGCTCTTGCAGTTTCCAGAAGGTGTCTGTGTTTCTTTTCCACAACCACATTATGTTGTGGAGTATGAGGACATGTTTTCTGATGCAAAATTCCTTTTTTAGAAAAGAATTTGGACCCATAATGTTGGATCCTAATTCTAGGGCATTGTTACTCCTTACAAATTGAAATTTTAATTGAAATTGGGTGTCAGTCATTGCAATGAAGGCTTTTAGTAGGTCAAAGGCATTAATTTTGGCTCCCATCAGATGGGTCCAAGTGGCTCTTGAAAAGTCATCAACAATGGTTATAAAATATCTGGAGCCAGTATATGTAAGTGAATGATATGGTCCCCAGGTATCAATATGTATTAATTGAAAAGGTTTTGTGGTTTGTATACTACTATCAGAAAAAAGTAATCTAGTCTGTCTGGCTAATGGTCATATTGGACAAGAAAAAGATTGCTTAGAAGATAACTGTGACCCAAGTTTAGAAATATGTTTCATTCTAGAAAAAGGAATATGCCCAAATCTATAATGCCAAACCACATCTATTTTATTGATGTCATTCAAATTTACATCAGTAGTTACATTTCTTTTATTGATGGCATTGTATTTTTCCTGGTGGAAACAAATAGGTCCTTATTTCTTAATGCCTAACATTTTAATTTCAGGAAGCCTATCAAAAACATTTGGAGGAATGGTATCAAAGTCAACCCGATTCCGAGGATGGTAGCTTTGTAACAACCCGGTCGGTTGTTTTGATAGTTAGAGCCCCAAACTCCTATTAACTGCTTTTTTCATATCTATTTCTGCTATTGTGACTTACCGGAATGATTGGTTTTGAGTTTCAGAGTATTTTGGGACACTTAGTCCCTAAATGAGAGCTTAAGTCTTAGAATTTGGACCGTAGTCGGAACTGTGTGAAGACGGATCCAGAATAGAATTACGTCGACTCTGTTAGCTCCGTTGAGTTATTTTAAGCTTAGGAGCGCGCCCGGAATATGTTTTGGAGGTCTGTAGTAGATTTAGGCTTGAATTGGCGAAAGTTAGATTTTCAGCGATTTCAGCCGATAGTGGAAATTTTTGCTATCGAGCTCGGAATGGATTTCCGAAAGTGGATGTAGGTTCATATTGTCATTTGTGACCTATGTGTAAAATTTGAGGTAATTCAGACTAGATTTGACGTGGTTCGACGTCGTTTGTAGAATTTAGAAAATTCTAAGTTCTTAGGCTTGAATCCGTGCTTAATTCATGATTTTTAGTATTGTTTAATGTGGTTTGAAGACTCGACTAAGTTCGTATGGTATTATAGGATTGGTTGGTAGGTTTGGTTGAGGTCCCGGGGGCCTCGGGTGTGTTTCGGATACTTAACGGAATGAAATTGGACTTAGGAAAAATCTAGTGCTTTTGCTGGTTCTGCTGTAATCGCACCTGCGCAAGGCTGCCCGCAGGTGCGAGCAAATTGGCGCAGAAGCGGGAAAATGGAGGATTGCCAGGGGTCGCAGGTGCGAGGTGATTTCCGTATCTGCGATGCCCGCAGATGCATTAGGGCTCTTCGTAGGTGCGCAAGGTCCGCAGAAGCGGAAGGGAATTCCGCAGGCGCGCACGCGCAGATGCGACCCTTTCATCGCAGGTGCGGAGGCAGAGGGGGGAAAGTGATTTGCGCAGATGCGCACATTTTTGCCGCACAAGCACACCCGCTGGTGCGAGCCCAGGCTCCGCAAGTGCGGAAATACCTGGGCAGTGGTTAAAACCAAAGGGCTTCGTGATTTTTGTCATTTTTGGACTTTACAAATCGGTTTAGGCGATGTTTGAGAGCATTTTCGAGAGATTTCTTGAGGTAAGTCCATTGTGCTTATTTTTTATCAATAATCTTTCTTCCCCATGTATTTTTTCATATAGTTAGTGTGTATTTAAGGTGAAAATTAGGAATTGGAGGCTAGGAATTTGGAAGTTTGACCTTTTTAATGAGTATTAATCTATTTTTATTCTTAATTGAGTTATTCCAATATGTGTAGCTATCATGTTTAGTCTAATACAACATGTCTACGTGTCTTAATTATTTATGTGAATTATGTGCAGCATGCTAAGTGAATTTTCTGCTTCTTCCCTGATTGGTACTTAGTCTAAATTGTAAGAATTTCGTGATGTAGTTGTATTTCTATCATTCACGCTGCATATTTACTTTGGAACTACGGAACGGTATTCCGGGAGATCCTCTTGTCTTGCATATTTACTTTGGGACTACGGAATGGTATTCCGGGAGATCCCCCTGCACATTTACTTTGGGACTACGGAACGGTATTCCGGGAGATCCCCCTGCTCATTTACGTTTGGGACTACGAGACGGTATCTCGAGAGATCCCCTGCTGTATTTCTGTGTACTAAGTTGTTACCTTCTATGATTCCATTGTTGTTAAATTTTAGTCTTTATTTTATTGAGGTATTATACTCTATATTATTTTATTATATATTTATCAGTAGGGCCCTGACCTGACCTCGTCACTACTCGACCGAGGTTAGGCTTGGCACTTACTGGGTACCGATTGTGGTGCTCATGCTACTCTCTGCACATATTTTTCGTATGCAGATCCAGGTGTACCTTATCAGCCGCACTATCAGTGACCCGGGATAGCTTTGGAGATTTTAAGGTATATCTGCCGCGTCCGCAGACCTCGGAGTCCCCTTCTACTCTTTCTCATATCCATTATCTTCTGTATTTTTCCTTGTTAGATTCTGAGGTATATAGGCACTAGATTTTTCCTTTTGTAGTTTGTGATTCACGATGTTCCGGGCTTTAGGATTTGTTGTGTATTTTTGAATAATTGGTTAAATTCATATTTTTATTTTATTATTCCGCAAAATGTTAGGCTTACCTAGTTGTAGAGACTAGGTGCCGTCACGACATCACACGGAGGAAATATTGGGTCGTGACAAGCTCAACCCAAGTGTCACTCAATGATGTAGCTTCAATATGGACGCAGGTGGTTGGTGGTGCAAAGAAAGGTAGAACCTACGGTCTTGGATCACAATATTCCGTAGGTCATCCTATGACATTGTTGTCTGGTGATACGAGTTATTCGCAGGATCATGAAGAGGTAGAAGCATTACGAAAAGAAGTTGAAGAGTTGAAGGAGGAACTGAAAGAAGATCGTGCAAATTTTAACAAATTGTAGAGTCTAGTTGAGAAACTTATGAGCATGCGTCAAGTTGAACCTTTGAATGACGAACATGGCGGGGATAATGAGTTTTAGTTTATCGTGGTTGTGATGTTTGAGACATTATTATTTGTTATGGTTGGATGTTTAGACATGGTAAATGTTTAGACTTGACTATGATTTAAGATTTGATTGAATGGTGCTTGGATGTTTAACTTGTGTTTAGGTGTTTTAGTTACAAATGTTTACGTTTTCTTTAATTGTTTGCATTTTATGTATTTGATTAGTTGAAATGGTGGATTAATTGGTAGGAATGGTGGATTGATTCTTTAGTTGCTGTAATTTTGAATTGACAAAGGTGTTGTTGTTTTAAAACAGTCGAAATTTGTCAAAATATTCGCAATTTTCCGACTGAATTCCGACTAAGGTCGTTGCAAAATGCTTTAAAATTTTCCAGAATTATAACATTTTGCGACCGCAGTGGTGGGAAAACTAACTAAATAAGAATGTTAAAATAGTTTTGCGACCGCAGTAGTGGAAAATATAAATAAATAAATAATATTAAATAAGAATTGTGACTGCATCAGTGGGAAAGCTTACTTTTTGATATTTACGACCACTATGGTGGGAAAGATTATATAAAATTATAATTATTTTTAAGTTTTGCAACCAACGTAGTGAGAACTGTAATATATAATTAAAATTTAATTTAAATACTTTGCGACCGCGTCAGTCGGACAGTTGACAACATTTGTTAGTCGTTTTCTATTTTCTCTTTCTGACCGATGTAGTCGCAAATTATGGACAGATTTGGTCGCAAACTATTTCAGACCAGCTATTTTGCGACCGCATTATTTAGGTCTGAATGTGGTCGGAAATTAGCATTTTCTGACCGCATTCCGACCGTATTCACAGTCAGAAAATAGCTATTTTCTAGTAGTGATAATATCATTTTTATCATATTTTATTTTTTCACCTAGTGCCATTAATTTAAGTTCTAAGAAAATTACAATTTAAGTAATTTTAAAGTATAAAAATAAAGTACTATAGTTCTTTTCTAAATTTGTTATTAAATCTACCACTATTTTTATGATTGTATTTTAATATTACATCCATTAAATTCTTATTAAATTTTACTATCTCTTTTATTTTCTATTCTGCATATAGATTTTTTATTCTTGATTTGTAATCATTGACAAAATGTTTTTGACATTGTAATTTAAAATTTACGTAAGAATCTTTTTGTCATAACATCTCTCTCTATATATATATATACACACACACAAACACACATTAATCGCTATTAATATAGTTACGGTCATATATATATATATATATATATATATATATATATATATATATATATATATATATATATATATATATATATATATATATATATATATATATATATATATATATATATATATATATATATATATATATATATATATATATATATATATATATATATATATATATATATATATATATATATATATACACACTACACACACTATAATAATTTGCTTGCAGTATTTAAGCAGTTTCATAACATTAAGTGCACTTTGCTTGCCCTCATATCGATGCACATTCTGTCTTTTGATGAACATGATGATTGCGTTCTTGGATTATTTATAGAACTGGAATGGAGTAGTTGTGTTACTTCCCTTGATATTCCTGGATTGTTTATAGAACTGGAACGGAGTTGTTGTGTTACTTCCCTTGATATTATATATTTTTAAAGGCTAATTGGAATTTGAAAACCATTGAGCTTTTTAACTTTTGAATAAGTGAAAATTAGTTGAACTTGAATGGATAATTGAAAATAGAGGGGTTATCTACATATTAGAGGGAAAGTGAAGATCTAATTATTGGCAAAAGGTTTTGATTACTAGCTAAATATAAGCGACAATATAATAATTAATGGCATGATTAACTATATGACAAAGTATGTCAGGAGGTTTGACTGAGGATCCATTAATGAAATCCAATTTATTCCTAACAGACAAAGCTACAAGAATAGTTCGTTTTCAACTCCCATACTCAGTGGCATCAAAAGGTACAGAAACTAGTGAAAACCCCAATACGTCAGACGAATGCACATAGAAAGGGGTAACAGGGGTGGGTATAGTCGTCCTCAAGAAACACAAAATGAGAGGTTGTAGGACGAGCAGTAGGCAACACAGATAGGGAACTATCGTCACTTGGCATTTTTATACACAATCAACAAAAAAAATTACACATGCAGTCTAAAGAATAAAAGATAACTAGGGTTACCAATTTCCATCGCAACCGGAAGGAACAACAGCCTTCTATAGAAGAGTAAAAGACGAAGTCGCGTACAAACCCTAGCTGAAGCGTACTGGTGCAGAAATCCCCAAACCCTAGGTTGATGAAGACTTCTCTGAAATAATGAATCATTTCGGTCGATCAACAACACGAACGAAATCCACTAGAAAACACGCTAATTCCGACGCCATCACCGGAGAAATTCATCGAAAAATGGTAAAGAAAATAGAGTACAGCGGAACAACAAAACTCCAGTGAAAATACTCGAGAGTAACATCGGTCGAGAGGTAATCACCCGATCTAACCAGATTTGGGCTCTGATACCATGATAAAATGGACCTTGGGTCTAACTCAACCCAAAAGCTAACTTATGAGGTGAGGATTGCCCGAGACCATATAAGGAGACTAAGGACCCCAAATCTCACCGATGTGGGATAACTCAACACCCCCTTCACGCCCAGGCCTGCAAACTGGAGCATGGACAAGATAAATGGGGGCCCAACATTGGTAACAATAATTGGGATGAGCCTGCCTCTGATACCATGATAATGTTTGGATTCAAAGCAGAATGATGAAATTCTATCTAGGTTTAGAGAGATTCGTAGAGAGAGAAAAGGAAGCTTCTAGCTTATGTTAGAAAAATGTGTCCTGATATTTTGTCTCAATATATTTCTTAACTGACCAACGAAGTGGGCCAGTCTACTATATAACAAAATTAACTGGGCTAGTTAAAGGAGTCCATAAATACAAACGAGAGCTTCTGGGCCCAATATAAAAGAAGAAGAAAAGAAAAAGAAAGGAGCCAAATCTAAGTAACATCATCATTATATGTCTTAACACTCCCACAACTCAACTTTCTTCTTCATCTCTTTTTCATCAAACTCTTTCCCAAGAACTTGTTGTTGGGATTTCAAGATCACATTGGCGTAGCGTTTCTTCAACATCGTAGCCCGCAATTCTTTGTTAGTTTTTTTCAACTCCTTAACATCAATTATATCGTAAGTGGTATCCGAGATCTTCCTCTTCTTGCAGCAAGCAAGTTTCTCCCTGACTTGGTCAAATACTTTTGAACCCTAGAGAGAACGTATAACTATTGACGCAGAAGAAGTAAAAGCCCTAAGCTCTACATTGGACGAAAGAAATTATAGGTAATGATGAATACATAACGACACTAACTAGGGGCATTATATATACATAGGCAAATTAACCTTTTCCTGTGTTATATGGGAAAATGTTTTTCATTATGTAAGTTTCCCATGCTAACACAATTAGTTACTTTTGGGGCAAATGTTAAAACTTATAATGCAAAATTTATTTCCTCATGCCTGAATAATATCATTTTTACCATATTTTATTTTTTCACCTAGTGCCATTAATTTAAGTTCTAAGTAAATTACAATTTAAGTAATTTTAAAGTATAAAAATAAAGTACTATAGTTCTTTTCTAAATTTGTTATTAAATCTACCACTATTTTTATGATTGTATTTTAATATTACATCCATTAAATTCTTATTAAATTTTACTATCTCTTTTATTTTCTATTCTGCATATAGATTTTTTATTCTTGATTTGTAATCATTGACAAAATGTTTTTGACATTGTAATTTAAAATTTACGTAAGAATCTTTTTGTCATAACATCTCTCTATATATATACACACACAAAAACACATTAATCGCTATTAATATAGTTACGGTCATACAACTATTCTATTAAATATATTAAAATCACGCGGAAAATGTGCAATACTCAGAGCTAATATATTTTAGGAAATCTACTTTAATATATATATATATATATATATATATATATATATATATATATATATATATATACACACACACTATAATAATTTGCTTGCAGTATTTAAGCAGTTTCATAACATTAAGTGCACTTTGCTTGCCCTCATATCGATGCACATTCTGTCTTTTGATGAACATGATGATTGCGTTCTTGGATTATTTATAGAACTGGAATGGAGTAGTTGTGTTACTTCCCTTGATATTAAATTTTTTTAAAGGCTAATTGGAATTTGAAAACCATTGAGCTTTTTATCTTTTGAATAAGTGAAAATTAGTTGAACTTGGATGGATAATTGAATTGAATAGAGGGGATATCTACATATTAGAGGGGAAGTGAAGATCTAATTATTGGCAAAAGGTTTTGATTACTAGCTAAATATAAGCGACAATATGACAAGTAATGGCATGATAATTAACTATATGACAAAGTAAATTAAGTGAAGCATCTGAATATTGGATGTCTTGAAAAAGGTGTGTTGAACATGCCTTAATCTTGAAACCATAACGTAAGGTCTCTCATTTGTTTCGGAAAACAAGGTAAAAAGTAGTTTGGCCTCAATTTTTCTCAAGTTTGGAGTTGTGCTTGCTTGACAGTTGACAGTATCTGCAATAGTTTATTTTCAGAAATTTGAATTTCTTTTTTTCAATTAAAGGAACACAATTTCTTCAGCGTGTACTATTGAAAGAAAGTTGTCAAAACTAAAAATATAGTCTTCTTTGTAGCACCAATGATCATCAAGAATTCTCCCTGATATATTGCCAAATACTTTTGGCTGAGAATTACAAAGAATTGCCATATCCAAAACCCTAGAGAGATTGACGATGGATGCGCAAGAAGTAGTAAACCCTAAACTTTGGAAGGCGATGAGTATGTAAAAAACTAACTGGAGAGAATAATGAAGAATTTATACTACATAAAGTTTATAATCTCATCTTACATGGGAAAATGGAAGTTTCATAAACTAGCAAAGTTACTTTCGGACCAAGTATTGAAACTCACCAAAATGTAATTTGTTTCCTCGTAGTTGAAATTCATTTTCCGATATTTTATTTGTTTCACCTAGCTGTAGTTAAGTTATTTGTTATTCTAAATTGTAATTAGGTAAATTCAAAGTATAAACAAAGCAGACCATAAATGTACTAATTTTATGATTTTATTTTAATATTTCGTGCATTAAACAATAGTTAAATTTTACTATCTATTTTATATATACTCTATCGTGCTCAAAAAAAAACAATTATTCTTGATTTTTAGCCCACTCTTTTAATTGCTCTGGGTAAGTTTTTTGTTGCTGCCATATTTTATTTGAAAACATAGTAGTTTTAAAATATAATAAACTAGCAATAATTTATATTTTGCAGAACCCTTAATTGTCTCAACAAGTTTTGTTCACGCCTTAATTGTCTCAACAGGTTTTGTTAGTGGCCTAAGATTTAGCTAAGTATTTTTCAACTTTCCGCCAAAAAAAAGCGGCAAACTGGTTTTTGTTATAAAATAAAGACTGTAAAGTAAAGACAAGTATAGAGAGAAACTGATATATTATTCAAACTTCAAACTTCTGTACATAATGAACTGAATTCTCCTCTATTTATAGAAGAAAGGAAGCTGCTGTGTAAGCTGCTACTGCAAGCTGCTGTGTAAGCTGCTTGTAAGCTGCTGTGTAAGCTGCTTGTAAGCTGCTGCTCTAAACTGTTGTGCCAGATATAGATAATCTTCTATCATGGGTAATATTTATCCATAACGGAGTACTGAAAGGATAAGTTTCTTCAGCAGGCTTATTTCCAATAGAGTACTAAATATATAAATGTATTTATGGCGGAGTCTCATATGGATAAACTTCTTCAGGAAGCTTATTTATAACGGAGTACTAAATGGACATCCATAATATAATATATTCATAATACTCCCCCTTGGATGTTCATTAAAAGATAATGTGCCTCGTTAAAACCTTACTAGGAAAAATCCCGTGGGAAAAAAATCCTAGTGAAGGAAAAAGAGTACACATATTTAGTAATACGCATTACTAGCTGCCTCATTAAAAACCTTATAAGGAAAACCCTGTGGGAAAAAACCTTAATAAGGAAAGAAAAAAAAAAGAGTACATCGCGTATTTTACTCCCCCTGATGAAAACCTTGTTTTAAATATTTAAGTCTCCGCATTCCAGTCACGTATACCATCATCTCAAAAGTTGAAGTTGGTAAAGATTTGGTGAATAAATCTGCCGGATTGTCACTTGAACGGATTTGTTGCACATCAATGTCACCATTTTTCTGAAGATCGTGTATGTAGAATAATTTTGGTAAAATGTGCTTCGTTCTATCTCCTTTTATAAATTCTCCCTTCAGTTGGGCTATGCATGCAGCATTGTCTTCGTATAAAATTGTGGGTCTTTTCTCACATTCCAAACCACATTTTTCTCGAATAAAATGAATTATTGATCTCAACCATACGCATTCCATACTTGCTTCATGAATAGCTATTATTTCAGCATGATTTGAAGAAGTAGCAACAATAGATTGTTTTGTGGAGCGCCATGATATGATAGTACCTCCACATGTAAACACGTACCTTGTTTGAGATCTAGCTTTATGGGGATCAGATAAATAACCTGCATCTACATAACCAACAAGATCTGCACTATCTTTGTTAGCATAAAACAAACCCATATCAAGAGTTCCCTTTAAATATCGCAATATATGCTGAATCCCATTCCAATGTCTCCGTGTAGGAGAAGAGCTATATCTTGCTAGTAAATTAACAGAAAATGCTATGCCAGGCCTTGTAGCATTAGCAAGATACATAAGTGCTCCAATTGCACTGAGATAGGGTGTTTCAGGACCCAGAAGTTCCTCATCCTCTTCTGGAGGTCGGAACGGGTCCTTATTCACTTCAAGTGATCGAACAACTATTGGTGTACTCAATGGGTGCGCTTTGTCCATGTAAAAGCGTTTTAAGACCCTTCTGTATGGGCAGATTGATGCATAAAGATCCCATTTGCTAAATATTCAATTTGCAGTCCAAGACAAAGTTTTGTCTTTCCAAGATCTTTCATCTCAAATTCTTTTTTAAGATATTCAATTGGCTTTTGGAGCTCTTCTGGAGTTCCAACAAGATTTATGTCATCAACATAAATAGCAAGTATAACAAATTCTAATGCCATTTTCTTTATAAAAATACATGGACAAATGACATCATTTATGTAACCCTCTTTCAATAAATATTCACTGAGACGATTATACCACATGCGCCCAGATTGTTTTAAACCGTACAAAGATCTTTGTAATCTGATTGAGTACATTTTCCGAGATTTTGAATATGCTTCAGGCATTTTAAATCCTTCAGGGATTTTCATGTAAAATTCCATTATCAAGTGACCCGTACAGATAAGCTATAACCACATCCATCATATGTATTTCTTGCCTTTCACGTAAGGCTAAACTGATGAGATATCAAAATGTTATGGCATCCATAACGGGTGAATATGTTTTTTCATAATCGACTCCAGGTCGTTGTGAGAATCCTTGTGCGACAAGGCGAGCCTTGTATCTTTCAACTTCATTTTGCTCATTCCTTTTTCGCACAAAAATCCATTTATGACCGACTGGTTTTATACTAGCAGGTGTTTAGACTACTGGTCCAAAGACCTCTCTTTTAGCAAGTGCGTTCAATTCTGATTGAATTGCCCCTTGCCATTTTGGCCAATCAGATCTTTGTTGACATTCTTCGACAGATCGGGGTTCAAAATCCTCACTATCTTGCATAATGTTAAGTGCAACATTATATGCAAAAATATTATCCACCACTATTTCAGATCGATTTAAATTAATCCCATCACCAGTAGAACTTATTAAAAGTTCTTCGCTCACTTGAGTCTCGGGTTTATTGATTTCTTCAGGAATCTCATAACTAATCAGATCTTGGGTCTCTTCAGGAGATCCCTTCATAATATCATTTTGATCATTTGTCGATTTTCTTTTTCTAGGATTTCGATCCTTAGAACCCATAGGCCTACCACGCTTCAGGCGTGCTTTAGGTTCACTAGCTCTCATGCTAATAGATGGTCCTGCTGGGACATCAATTCGAATAGGCACATTCTCTGCAGGGATATGTGACTTAGTTATCCTTTTCAAATCAGTAAATGCGTCTGGCATTTGATTTGCTATATTCTGTAAATGGATGATCTTCTGGACCTCCTGATTACATATAGGGGTACGTGGATCAAAGTGAGATAATGATAAAACTTTTCACATAATTTCTCTTTTGATTTCCTTTTTCTCTCCCCCTAATTGTGGAAAATTTGTTTCATCAAATCGACAATCTGCAAATCGAGCAGTAAATAAATCTCCCATCAATGGTTCAAGATAGTGAATAATAGAGGGTGATTCAAACCCAATATATATTCCTAACCTTCTTTGGAGGCCCATCTTACTGCGTTGCGGTGGTGCTACTGGCACATATACAGCACATCCAAAAATTTGTAGATGGGCAATATTTAGTTCATGACCAAAAACTAATTGTGACGGAGAATATTTATTATAATGTGTTGGTCTGAGACGGATAAGTGATGCTGCGTGCAAGATAGCATGGCCCCAAACAGTAGTGGGCAATTTTGTTTTCATAAGTAGTGGTCTTGCTATCAATTACAGTCGTTTAATAAATGACTCTGCAAGGCCATTTTGAGTATGAACATAAGTTACCGGATGTTCAACTTTTATCCCAACTGATAGACAATAATCATCAAAAGCTTGAGATGAGAATTCTCCAGCATTATCAAGGCGAATAGCCTTTATAGGATAATCTGGGAATTGTGCCCTTAATCGAATTATTTGGGCTATTAACTTTGCAAATGCCAGGTTGCGAGATGATAATAGGCACACATGAGACTATCTTGAAGATGCATCTATTAGGACCATAAAATATCTAAACAACCCACTTGGTGGGTGAATAGGTCCACATATATCCCCATGTATACGTTCTAAGAAGGTAGGGGACTCAATGTCAACCTTCATTGGTGATGGTCTAGTGATCATTTTGCCTTGATAACAAGCATCACATGAAAATTCATTATTTGTAAGAATCTTCAGGTTCTTTAATGGATGCCCACTCGAATTTTCAGTAATTCGTCTCATCACTATTGATCCAGGATGGCCGAAACGGCCATGCCAAAGCACAAAAGTATTTGAATCAGTAAACTTCTGGTTTACGATAGAGTGTGCTTCAACTGTACTAATCTTTGAATAATATAAGCCAGAAGATAAAGTTGGTAACTTTTCGACAATGCATTTCTAGCCAAAAATATTCTTTGTAATACAAAGATATTTCACATTCATTTCATCTATTGTCTCAATATGATACCCATTTCGGCGGATATCTATAAAACTCAACAAGTTTCTTCGGGACTTGGAGGAGTACAATGCATTGTCGATAATAAGTTTTGTTCCCTTAGACAGAAATACAATAGCTCTTCCTCAGCCTTCTATCAAACTTATATTACCAGAAATTGTAGAAATATTTACTTTTTTCTTATGCAAATAAGAAAAGTATTTCTGATCTTTGAATATGGCATGAGTTGTACCACTATCAACTACACAAATATCTTCATGATTGGTCTTTGATCCAAACATAATTTGAGGATTATCCATATTCTTCAAAATGACATAAACAAACTAAATATGATAGTAAACATTATAACTTTTATTTATGTACAACAATTACATAACTATACTATCTACTACAAATAACAAAAATTAAAATATTTACATCTCTACAGATTCACTATCGATCACATGACTTGTTTCTCCTTCTAGGAGTGCAAAGTAATCAGCTACATCCAAATGCATGAAGTCTAAATTATCTTCAGAAATAAAATTTGCTTCAACATTTTTCTCTGTCTTCTTCAGGGAAGCTTGATATAGCTCAACCAGGTGCTTTGGAGTACGGCATGTACGTGACCAGTGCTCTTTTTCTCCACATCTATAGCATGCATTTTCTGGCTTTGCTGCTTGCATCGCTTCATGCTTTTGTTCCTTCCTTTTCCACTGCTGGTGGTGAGGAGGATTCTTTGGTGCATTATTATTACCACGATTAGAGTTTCCTCCCAGACTACGGCCATGACCACGACTGGGGCCACGTCCTCTTCCACGTTTAGCTTGGTAGAAGTTCGTCTCATTCACTTCAGGGAATGGACAAGAACCAGTAGGTCGGCTTTCATGGTTTTTCATTAATAGCCCATTATGTTGCTCGGCTACAAGAAGATGTGAGATAAGTTCAGAATACTTTTTGAATCCCATCTCTCGATATTGCTGCTGCAGGAGCATATTCGAGGCATGAAAAGTGGTGAAAGTTTTCTCCAACATATCATGATCAGTAATATTATCACCACATAGTTTCAATTGGGAAATAATTCTGAACATAGCAGAATTATACTCACTGATAGATTTAAAATCTTGTAACCTTAGATGAGTCCAATCATAACGTGCCTGTGGAAGAACGACCATCTTCAGGTGGTCATATCTATCTTTCAAATTACTCCATAGTATGACTGGATCTTTAACAGTAAGATATTCCATTTTCAGGCCCTCATCAAGGTGATGGCACAGGAATATCATTGCTTTGGCACGGTCTTGGTTTGATGCCTGATTTTTATCTTTGATAGTGTCTGCCAGACCCATCGCATCAAGATGAATTTCGGCATCAAGCACCCAAGACATGTAGCTTTTGCCCGATATATCCAGGGCTACAAACTCAAGTTTAGAAAGATTTGACATTATTTAGAAAAAGAAAGTTCGTACCTCTGATACTTTCAAAGTATTTTCTCGAGATGGCAGAGTCTCGTGCTGATAACGTGTTATAAAATAAAGACTGTAAAGTAAAGACAAGTATAGAAAGAAACTGATATATTATTCAAACTTCAAATTTCTGTACATAATGAACTGAATTCTCCTCTATTTATAAAAAAAAGGAAGCTGCTGTGTAAGCTGCTACTGCAAGCTGCTGTGTAAGCTGCTTGTAAACTGCTGCTGCAAGCTGCTGTGTAAGCTGCTACTGCAAGCTGTTGTGTAAGTTATTGTGCCAGATATAGATAATCTTCTATCACGGGTAATATTTATCCATAACGGAGTACTGAAAGGATAAGCTTCTTCAGGAGGCTTATTTCCAATAGAGTACTAAATAGATAAATGTATTTATGGCGGAGTCTCATATGGATAAACTTCTTCAGGAAGCTTATTTACAACGGAGTACTAAATGAACATCCATAATATAATATATTCATAACAATTTTGCAGTTGTAAAGTTCTTGGCATATTACCTATTGGCTGATTCTGCAGTGTTGTATGCCACTCTAGCAATTTAGGAATTAATCAGTGTCTTGAATTTCAGTTTCAGTTTTTCAGTTCAGTTTAATGGCTATATGTACACT
Organism: Nicotiana tabacum; assembly: GCF_000715075.1. Taxonomy (NCBI): domain Eukaryota; kingdom Viridiplantae; phylum Streptophyta; class Magnoliopsida; order Solanales; family Solanaceae; genus Nicotiana; species Nicotiana tabacum. The sequence continues at coordinate 113,271,102 of NC_134098.1, read as the reverse complement.
TGCAACTTTAGAGTTAATTGGAATTTGGAAACAAAGATCGAGCTTTTAATGTTTATTTAAGGCAAAACTAGTTGGATAGATAATTAAATATGTAAATTGATTAGAGGGGATATCTACATATTAGAGCGGAAGTGAATATTTAATACCCCAATCAAAGACCAAACAGTGTTTTGGACATGCCTGGCACTTGAAACTATGACTTTTAGTTTTGGCGTATCGCAAAGTCAATCAAACGCTTCGAAAAACACCGAAATTTGTCGTCAAGACTTAAAACATAAATTCTAAGCCTGCAGTATTACTAAATGGCCGTAATATGTTTAAGGGAAAATTTCTGAAATGTCCATCTGTTGATAACTAAGAACATGACGCACTCTATATGCAAAATTGTCTTCTGTATACTCAACAAAATTTCAGAATCTTACAATCGTTTCAGTAACCATTTCATGATGATCTAAACTACCTAAATGTTTAGCTCTCCGTATCTGCGATGTTATATCTTTGCAGTGAGTAGACTAGAACAAGTGGCACATAAGATTAGATCCTCCCTATCGGGTAAAAAAATGATAGATCTCCCAGCAACTGTCAAAGAGGGATATTTAAGCAAGTATAGAATTTGTATTTACAAGATTCATCGTCAGCTGTACAAAATGCTATCCATCCTACAGCTACTGATGCTGGAAATAACCTGCGCTCTATTTTGGCAAAATTGCAAGGACGGGACACTATGCTGCTACTGCTGTTGCATCTTCAATTTCAGGATCTGCATCCGCTGCTGATATCAATGAGGCCGACTGGATCTTTCCAGCATGCTCAAGACGCATCAAAATTACTCCTCTGGAGAGTGGGAAAAGTAAGAATATATTAAAGACCAAGTAACAGCTGAGCTATTGATCAGAATCCAAATGTACTTCAGTGTATGTGTCTTTTTCCGTAATATAGTCATTTTATTTCTGTTGAAAAAAGCTGTTCGACAGAATACAGTCGCGCCGGAAATTACGTGCAACTCAGAGCTGTTTAAGGAGATATACTTTAATTCCACTTATGAAAAACGTATAATGCTTCCCTAGTCCCTCTATGCGGCATCTTGTTTCTCTTCCACTAGATATAAGGGCAAAACAGAAAAACCACAGTACCACAGAGCTAATTTCGAGTTGCTTGTGACTAAAGCAGTTTAGCTGATGAAATACCCAAATCTCCAGTTATCTATATATATATATATATATATATATATATCATTATTTCTTAGACAAAAGTATTGTTTACTATGTGAGTACATGAATCAAGCTCTATTAAAAGATATGTCTTTTGAGTTGATTCCTTGGTTGGATTTCTTCCCTCCCCGTTGTACAAAGTATCCCGCGTTTATGCAAGGTCCGGGGAAGAGCCGCACCCCATGGTGTGTGAGGTAGACATCCTACCCTAATGCAAACATCAGTGGCTGCTTCCATGGCTCGAACCTTGTGACCTATAGGTCACACGGAGACAATTTTACCATTGCTCCAAGGCTCTACTTCAGGATTTCTTCCCTCCTCATCTCTTCATATTTCTCATGTCTTTCTTCTACTTATCTCCTTTTCCTTTTTGATAAGGTTTCCATCTTCCTATTCCCGCTGCAGCAATTGTTACTACTATTATCAGTGAACTGTAAAGCTGAGAAATTTGCTGTTCTTTTTCCCTTTCGTAGATAGAATTCCTGAGGATCTTCTGATTCTTTTTCTCTCGTTTTCCTTCTTTCCTGAGGATTTTTACTTAACTCAACTGCTCACTGATATGCAACGACCAAGTCTTTACTATTTTCTGGGCAACATCTTGCAAATTTCTTTAGCTTCTAATCAACCAAAAGGTTCGACTTGACAACTTTTTTTTTTTTGTTGAGAAAAGAGTTCTCCACTGCCATTGACACCATCAAATGCTCCATCACAAGTTCTCCACTGCCATTGACACCATCAAATGCTCCATCACAATCTTCATCTAAAAGTCATAAACCTAAGCCCGTTAAACCCGGTAGTTACCAATAGTCTAAAACTTTACTCACCATTCATGTTCCTGATATTTCACTGACGGATATGCTCCAAAACCTTATTCATTATTTATGTCCTTGGTATTTTAGTGATAAGTATGCATTTTTGTAATTTTTCTCATCCTATTGCAAACGTATATATTCATAATGCATCAAAGCCCAGTTGGTAAATGGTAACCGGAACCGATTTCCACAGGATCTTGGGACGGTAAACCACAAAACCCCTAATTCTCAATCACTGCTTTGTGGATGAATACGAACAGGTTTATTTGTCAAAACGAAAAATGACCACAGCTCAATATATCTTTTTGTTTGTCTTCTCATTTTTCAAATTTTCAACTTCTTTCGAGCCCAAAATGGTGAAAGGGTGAGATTCAGTGGGCCGTTCCCTCCTGAAGTTCTTTAAGATATTATTAGCTATTCTCCCTTTTCCCCTAAAGTAGCCTCCTTTAGCATTTTCTAGTTGCCTGATTTACTTCAGTTTCTCTACCCCCCCCCCCCCCCCCGCGCGGTTACCTAGTCATTTGAGTAGCTTCTTAGTTTCCATCATTAGTGCTCCCTATGCGCAAACCTTTTTTAACCTTTTTCTCATGAACTTTTCTGGAGTCTTTTGTTGGCTGAGGTTAAATCAGCCAACAAAGGTAATCACTTACCCAAGCTTCTAACCTACTTAATTTTCAGCTTTGCCAGAGCTCGAGAAGGTGTCAAACTGTAATCAAACTATATCCCTATGTAAGAACAACAAGACTCCTGGCAATAACGACAAATAGATCTTTTATCCAATAGGTTCCAATAAAAAAGGTAATCACCATTCCAAGAATGCAGAAATTGGTATTAATTGAAAACCGAACCTATTTCACTACAGACCAAAGAAGAAAAAATGTTACAAGGCAATGAAATACCTCGCATATCGGGACTGTATAGAGATGTCCCGAACTTTTATGCGATTCACAGTTCCACTCTGGCTCACAAGAACAACTTGCTCATCACTCTCACCATCTTCTGCTTAAAGCATTTCAATTATGAATTGTTACCAGAATATTCGAAGTCCATGCCAGTAGTTAAAACATAACCATGCAGAAGAAAAAGTATTATGGTACTACCTAAAGAGAATCCAACTACGAATACTGCTGCCAGGCGATCTTCAGATGAAAACTGAATAAATGCATCAGAAGTATTAGTTGATGAAAGCTGGATAAAGATAATAAGAGCTAATATGCCTCTTCTTTGAAAGGAGGATGGACAGCGATGAGGATTTTAATATTTGTTTATACTTTGGCTTATAGAATGATGGTGTACCTTGTAACCAATTAAACCAACTCTATTCAAAGGTGATGTGCGGAATCTGCTAACTGGAACTCGCTTCCCATAACCACTTTCCGACACAAACAGCAGCCACGGGCCATTAATGCTTCTACTTCTGGAACACGGAATATCAGAGATAAGGAGATAGAGTTACAAACAAATCAAAAAAGTAACAGAAAAATAAGGCATGCTTTAAAAAATCATTTAAGCAAGACATATTGGTATAAGAATAATCATTTTTGGGGAGCCGATGGTGTTCAAATAAGCCGCCTTAGGGGGCAAAATCATTAACAATAAGGGTCTCTCAAGCTAGCGTAAAGTTTACAAAGTGCTGCAATTTAAGTTAGAGACATACGAAAAGCATAGGAAAGTACCCGTCGGTGCTTTAAGCGCAAGGCACAAGTAAAGCGTGAGCTTTAGAAAACAAAGGCACTAATGATGAAAAGCAAATAAATATACGTATAATGCAAAAAAATACTTATAAACACACAACAATTACTGGGGAAAATAATTTTAAAAACTATATTTAAGTGAATTTTATGATGTAAAAACCAGGTCAATCAAGCTAAATACAACTTCAAATATCTGATTCAAATGTGAAGGTGTAGTTTTAATTTCTAGTGACTAGTTTTTAAACCAAAATTTCTAATTATTTACACGTAATCAGAAAAAGATCATTTCTATTATTAACAATTAATATATCATTTAAAACCTAGATGTATTGTCTACTGCCGTTTATTTACAGTGGATATATCATTTGCCAACTAGATTTATTGTCTAGTGCCTCCCTCTTAAAGACAAGTCCATGGGTGATGAAGCAAATGCTTTGGTACCTACAGTTAAGTGCCAACTAAGCAACGCAAAGCACCCTACCTTGTTTTCATCTAACTTCAGCGCTTAACTGGGCCTCAAGAAGGACTTAAGCAACAATCAAACCAACAAAGATACACAGAGTGATGGATGAGAGATTACTGTCGTTGATTAACTTCCAAGGTCTTGTCCAGTTCCTTCTGCAAAGCATCTGGTATAATGTCCATGCTAGCCACTTTATCCTCGTCTTTTAGTCTCATGGCAACAGAGCCTCTAGTATTTCTTCCAAGTGCTCTTATCTGAGCAGAAATTTAACAGTAAAAGAAGGAAAATAAATTATCAGAAGAATAAGAATAATTCCAGCAACATAAGAAGGTGAAAAAAAACCCGGCACCAACGGTTTCCCCAATTCATTATGGAAATAAGTCCATAACACAATAAGAGTTAGAAAGTGTACACATTTTAGCACTTACCTAAATAGCAAAACATATATTTGTTCATCCAAATCCAAAAGCGAGAAAAACGAAAAAAGGAATGGGGAACCAGGGCTCTGAAGACAACTGCAAAACAAATTCTGAATATGCAATCCCTCATTTATCAGAGATTTATCTTCTATCTTCCATGTGAAAGCAAACTTTATAAAATCTTTGAAACCCGTAAAGACAGCACAGAAAAAGCAAGCTGCTAAGCGGTGGAATCCCCCCCCCCCCCCAAGATTAAATAATACCCAGATTGCTGATTAGCATTGAGGTGCAAAAAATACTTGATTCAGATCATGTAGTCAAATCTTGTGTCAAGAACAAACTTGTTTCTGCATGTAGCCAAGCTCCCATTCTTTTTGCATTTCGGCAGAAAGAACCACTAATTGAAACTGAAAATAAGGTACCCATGCAAGTAGAGAATAAGAGAATTTACATTTGCACAAGGCGTCAAAATAACCATTCCATTTTGTGAAGCCATCGCAACAAAATCATTATTTGAGCAACATTTCACCCATTTTAATTCATCACCTGGAACCTGTCAAATGGAAGCATCATGTCTAAGCTAGCTTTGGAACCAATAAAACAAATTCAAGGGAAAGAAAGGGCTGACTAACCAATTGAATTGCAATTATTCCTGTACACCTGATAGACGCAAAGTAGTTCAACGATACTTTTTTTATATATCCATTCACAGTAAGCATCACAAGATACTGATCTCCCGCAAATTCGCTCACAGGAATAATAGAAGTTATTCTCTCGCCATCAGACAAGGACAATATCTGGATCACGGGAAAGAATGAGTAACTAGAAATGAAGGCAACAGGTCAAGCTTTCTGTAGATGGTAATATAGTACCTGGACCAGAGGAGTGCCCGCAGCAGTTCGGCTGCATTCAGGGATCTTGTAAGCTGGAGCAGAGTACACAGTACCTTTATCGCTGCCAATTAGAATAAAAACAAACATTGAAATAATAGCATCTGCATGCTCAATGGCAGTCACCCCCTTGCACATAACTGAATAAAATATATTGAGGACCTACAAAGATGTAAATAATGAGATAATATAACGGGATTGTCAGGATGCAATCAGCTCAAACCAAGTTCCCTCTTCCATAAATATAAAATGGGAAAGCAAAATATTTCAGGAAAAACACTCTATATTAGTGTCTCATCATATGGCAGTATGATGAAATAATCTGAGCCAACGTAGAAATAAAAGTGATCACAAGTTTACCTAAAATAAAGAACTTTGTCGTGCGCCCGGCAAACAAGGAAATCAGACATGGCATCATTTACTCTCAGTTTACCAACTGATTTACCAATTGTCCCACGATTTTGAAGATTAAATGAGTCAGGTTTCATCCGTTTAACATAACCCTTCTCACTAATTGCCTGGAAAAAAGGAGCAACGAAAATTTAAAGGAAAAAGGAAACACGAACTTTTGAAAAGGAAACGTAAAATTTTGAAACCTAGACAGCGCATATTACCAGTAGCATTTCTTCATTCGGAATTATGTCTATATCTTCAAGCTCACCGCTGTCTGTATCCTCTAACATTGAACGCCTCGGAGTGAAAAACTTGTTCTTGATTTCAATTGCTTCTTCTTCAATCAACTGGTTGTTCATGTTTCAGAAATCAGAAAAGCAAGTAGGCTAATGTCAACTGACTAGGTAATAGATGTATCACTACATTATATCAGAATGTCATTGTTAAGGAGGTGAACAATCAGAACAAGGTAACAGATGTATCAAGTGATTATATCAGAATGTCATTGTCAAGAAGGTAAACAATCAGATTATCAGCGTACTGCCTACAAAAGCCCCCCCCCCCCCAAAAGGCGCCGGTAAAGGAGAATGGGAAAAGAAGAACCAGGAAAAGAACTCACTAGACAGCAGTAACAGGTTGCTTCTACGGTGTATTACCTAAGTTGGGTATCTCCATTAGATTAGTTTTAAAAAAAAATTATTGATTAGCGAAATTAACACAAAGTTGACTTGTGGACAAATAAAGGTACAATAATAACCAACAAATTGACAAACATATGGCAATCGAATCCTTCAAAGAAGGAAAAATAGCAATATGATGCAACAACAACAACAACCCAATGAAAATCCCACAAGTGGGGTCTGGGTAGGGTATGATGATATATACCAAATTGCTACAAGAATATTAATTCATATCTAAGCTCGATAAGATGAAGAAAAAATAGGGAAAACAGTTCTTATGAGGCTACCTGGAGTATTTGCTTCTTACTAGACAAAAGTTCCTCTAGCTTGGAAATTTGTGCTCTCAAAGATTTTCCCTCCTCGACAAATTTATTTCTCTGCATTACCCATACAGAAAAGCACAATGTCAGAGACAGTTCAAGAAGCTAAAGAACCCACCAAACTTTAAAATGAGCCCCCCATGTCACACCTCAAGTGCAGTAAGCCTTCTCAGGCTTATGTCCAGTATAGCTTCAGCTTGTTTTTCAGACAATTCAAATTCTGCAGGTGAAGTTGATAAGAAATGGAATTGGCAATGTTTCCCGACTAGTTATATTATCAGTATAAAATACAGTTTGAAAAATAGAAGAGAAAGGCTAATGCAGTTTCCAACACAAATATGAGCAGGCAATAGTGAAAAATCAAGCAACATTTAGGTATAAGTGAGTAATTGTGCTACCTTTTCTCAAATTAGCAGCTGCCAGCGCATTACTTGATGCTTTTCTGATTGTATTGATGACCTCATCCAAGTTATCAAGCCCAATTATGATACCCTAAAGTCAAAAAAGTGGAGGAAGAGAGAGAGAGAGGAGGGGATATCAGTAGCTTTATTCATAAATTCAACATATTTCACTTGAGCTACACATACCTATTTATATGTGTCAAACACAAATTCATACGTCATTTGTCGGATTTAGGACAATATCTAACCTAACTCTTTCAATCTTCTAATATTCTGATCCTAGCATTAAAGATATACATTTTACTTCTAACACGCTCTCCAAAAGTCAAGGTGGGAAACCAACTTGATCTTGTTCATAATCAGAAAAATGAAGGGAAAAAAATAGTCATCAGAATGGTTGCTAAAAACCTGTCGGAAAATTGCCGTAAGTGTTCTTATTACAGACAAATGCTTAATGAGAATCTCGATAAAAAAATTTCAATAGCCAAAATCTCGCTGGAAAATTTGTTGCCGAAACAGAGGTCAGGAAGAGGCAGTATCGCCAAAACCGTCACGGGAAAAGATGTGTGCTGCCAGAACAGTATTCAGAAATAGGAGTATGTCTTTGAACGGTCAAGAGAAAAGGAAACAGCCACAGAGAAGGAAATTACGGGCTAAAACCGGCGGCCAGGTAAGTAGCGTGTCTCTTTTAAGATTGTAAAGGATTTGATACCATGTATAGAAATTAGAAAGGAAAATTAACATACAGATAAAATGGTAAATACAAGTCCTGCCTATTTATAGGTGTCAAACACAATACTCACCATTTTATTTGCTTAATTTGAGACAATATCTAAGTTAAGAACTTGCCCCAAGGCTCTGGTCTAATGGGCAGAGCGCAACTTGTGATGTGTGGGTTAGGCAGGTGCACGTCATGCGTTCGAACCCAACCGCAGACAAAAAGCCTGGTATTTAAGTGGAGAAGGGTAGAGGGACGGGCCCATTAGCCACCGAATTTCGAACCGTGGCCACTGGTCCTCGGGGATTTCGTGGTTATCCAAAAAAATCTAACTTAAGAACTTAAGTTTTCTAATATTCTAATTCTGACATTCTAAGACTACTGATAAGAAATATCATTCTACGACTAACAATTTTTTTCCTTATTTTGAGAATAATAAAGGTATTCTATGACAAAAAAATTCTTCTGACACACCTCAACAATGTGGTCTCTTTCTTGTGCTTGTGATAGTTTAAATTTCGCACGCCTTTCAACAACAGAGCATCTGAAATCCAAAAATGCCTGCAAGATACAAAAAGGTATAACAATTCTGTGCCTGATGAATGCATGTCAAAGATAAACCTTAATGGAAAAGTATCACGGGACACCAAATAAATAACACTAAGATAACAGAAGACACGATTTACGTGAAATATATCAATTTTAGAAGTAAAAAAAAAGGAAACTAAAAGAGAAAATTAGAAGGTGATTACAGAAAAAACAAAACTTGCATTAATGCTTAAACGTAGCATTTAATGGAAATTGAAAAAATATACATACAGAGTATTCATCATATAGAAACAATTTGTCACCTGGAGTAGTTCCTTTAACCCCATCAGCTTTGGTTGACCATTAAGAATACTGAAAAAAATATTGAATGATGACTAGTTAGCTAGAGGCATGATAACAAGTGTGGACATGGCATGTGAGCAATGTAAAATACATTACACCAAGCAACACATGGAGAGTACTAAATTAGACATAAAAGAGCTTTCTAAGCCTCCTGAGCAGAAAAAATAGCACCTGGAAATGTATCCAAGGCCCATTGTATTGGAAAATTATAAAGCCAATGCACCAGCAGTACACATCTTACAATTTAATAATGTCAATTTTGGAAAACTTGATTGCAACCTACTTCATTTCTTGTGCCAAAGTGCTACTAATATTCTATAAGCTTAATTATATAAATGGCATCATCAATTCTATTGCCTATAGAGGACAAATAAATACAAGTACAGTGAATACTTGACTAGTCAAATACCATGACCAATCCACATGGTCTCAAGTTGCAACATTAAATGATTACATAATGATCCCAAATTCCTACAGATTTACCGAATCATAACTTTTGAGTTGTAAGAACGGTCATATAGTTAAACAGAGGAAAAAATAGAACTCCCAAACTCCAAAATCTAGTTCCATTTTTCTCATGGAGAAAAGTTTTCAACAATGCAAGTATGTCAAGGGAAAAAAGATTATAAACTTCTTATTGAAGAATAACATGTTTTGAAGGCCATTATTATTCTTGATAAAGTGATAACAGCTGGAGAATGAAGATGCATCTTGCAATACATCGCAGTCAATCAGCAGTCAAAACCCTTGGGGGAACAAACTAAAAAATGTCTCGTCCCCTGTTCAATCATTTACGATAACAGAAGTCACGCATGGAAAAGAAATTTCAAACAGAAAGAGCATAATATTCTAGAGCGAAAACAGAAATCAAGAGATACAAAGCTATTATTATATTTCTTCAAGAACCAAACTTTCAACGACTCTGATATAGATATCAGAGAACTGTGGGACAGTCTATGCACAAAATAGGTCTCTAGCATACAACTGATTGCTGCAGGGGTTGACCTTGTGATGTGGTAACAGAGTGATCGAGAATAAGGAGTTTCCTTCTTTTGCAAACAAAGTCTATAGCTCCCAAAAGTGGTTGATAATCACTTACCCAACCATGTTGCAACTAAAACTGGATTGCAGAGCAGTAAGACGGTAAAGATTGTTCAATACGATGGCTGGATCTGACCCTCGCTTAAGCTGGAAAACATTTGGCAAAGCTAAATGATCAATCAGTGCCAAACTTTGATGGGTTTAGAAGAACACATGCAACCATATCAAAGAGCCATGGGATACGATAACATTGACAAATTGGGGAACAGGGAATATCAATTATTTCACTACCTCAATGACTATACGCATTCCAGATCGATCACTCTCATCACGGATATCACTTACTCCTTCCAAAATCTGGCAAGAAAGGGAATCAAAACATCAGGTGCTGTGGTTCAACTCTTGACCTAATCAAGATATTGAAGACAATAAAATTCAGAGATCAAACTTCAGAAAATAGGAAAAGCATCACAGAATCAGTATATATCAAGTGGAGATGGTGTGGATTTTGATATACATCAAGTGTAGATGGCATGTGCATTCCGCAAAAAGAAAAAGAAAATGTGCTTCCATGAGAAATCTGCGTTCTGCACTCCTCAAAAGGTTATAGATTCTGCTCTCCATTAAAAGCCACATCAGAGAGTGAGGGCACTTCTCCAAACATAGAATCCTATACCAAAGGAGCTCCTTTACTCCAGAAAATTTGAAAGCAACACCAGCTACTACAAAGCTTATTTATGTTCTGTAGACTGTCCACTGTGAAAATGGACCCATTGTGCTAACCATATGAAAATGCAACCATTAGGTGCTTTAGCATCCAAGAGAGCCCTCAATGGAATTTCTCTTCCATCATTTCTGCAGAAGACTGATAAAACATCTAAACTTGAACTTTCAGTTGGCTGTTCGGTCCTTTCCATCTTCAAATATCCCTTCACCCAGTCAATAGTTGTAGCATACAGCATAGGAAGTCCCTGCCGAAACTTCCAATTAACTAATCCTAATTGCCCCTTAAATCCCAGAATTCTTAACGCATTATTTGCACATTCCCGAAGCACCTCATTAAAAGAACAACTTCATATATAAAAATGTACTAGGAAGCTAAGTTGCTCAGACTCGGGTGCGGGTGTCCGATACGGGTGCGGAACTAGAGGTCGGATCCTTCATAATCTAAATTTAAAGATTCGGGGCTAAGGATCCAGGTACGGATACAGGTGCGGGGATTCGGCAAAAAAATAATCCAAATATCTAAAAATAGACATTATGTGAAAAATTTACAAGGTATTTTGAGAAGGAAAAAATACGGATCAAGAGGAGAATATGAGAAGGAGATAAAAGGAAAATAACATACATAGCATTTTTTATATACAAGGTATTCTATTTTCTTCAATTTCACCATAACTTTTGTTTTGATTTCAAAAATCATTGTATTTGTCCCGAATTTATCCGTCAATTTTGGTCAAAGCACCCAAAATCAGTTGATCAGATCCGGTACGGATCCCACACCCACGTTGTGTCGACACGGGTGCGGCACCGAAAGCGAAGATTCACATATAAATGTACTAGGCAGTGGAAAACGTGGGATGGAAGGAGACTATATAAGCACAATAAGTGGCATCTAGGTGACCACGTAACCCCCTTCGTAGTATCATTGTAGGCAGGGCAGCAAGCATCGTCTCAGCAGGCCTAAATTGTGGGTGAGGATTAGTTGTTTGAGCCTTCGTTTACTAGGAGAAGTTCATGTATCCATTTTTTAATCCCAAAATTCTCTACTTAGGGTGGAATATGTACACAAATAACACAATCAAGGCCATTTGCAGAATAGCCGAATAGACACCTATACTTGTTCGGTTTTGACATCACGGCTCCTCTACTCCACGAAATTTCAACCAGACACCTGAACTCGATTAAAACATGAGTTTTAAATACCTCCAACCCTTAACCAAGTACATGTGGCAAATAAATGGCTGAGCTGGAGAAAATGAGTGTAATTCACGCATACAAGGAGCGTGAATATGAACATTTTGAACAAGAAATGATTAAAATAAGAAGAAGAAAAAAATGAAAAAGATAAAAATAAAAAAATTAAAAGTAAAAAATAAAAAACAAAAGAGGCATATCTCTTTCTCATTCTTCCACACAAATAACACAATCAATGCCATTTTGTTTAAATTAAAGGCAGAATAGCCCAATAGACACTTGTACTTGTTCGGTTTTGACATCTCGGCTCCTCTACTCCACGAAGTTTCAACCAAACACCTGAACTTGATCAAAACATGAGTTTTAAATACCTCTAACCTTTAACCAAGTACATGAGGCAGCTAAATGGCCGAGTTGGACAAAATGAGTGTAATTCACGTGTACAAGGAGCGTGAATATGAACATTTTGAACAAGAAATGATTAAAATCAGAAAAGTAAAAAAAGATAAGAAAAGTAAAAAATAAAAAAGCAAAAGAGACATGTCTCTTTCTCGTTCTTCCCCGCACCCACCCCCATTTTCGTTTTCTCTTTCTCCCCATTCCCCCCCCCCCCCCCAAAAAAAAAAACCAAACATATCCCTAAAAATCCCTGACAGAAAGTAGCCATTTCTACAAGTAAAGGCTTTTATTGTTCTGTTTTGATTTAATTTTGGATTTTCCTTTTTCCAATTTTTGATTAGAAGACCAGAATTCAGCAATTAGGTAGATGAAATTGGAACGGTATACAAGGTTACGCGGGTCAAGAAATTTGATCCGTTGAATATCCAGCGAAAAATCGAGAGGAAACTGAGATCGAACTGAAGCATAAATGCAAAGAGGCAATACATTACACGCTGAATTAAAATATTTACTTAGTTCCCGCATTTTGCACCATGTGCATCTCAGTCAAACGCGGCAAAGATCTTATTTGTTTCTCTTTGTGAACTGAATCGAAATTAGATTTGCGTATTCTAAGCTTGTGGTGGTTTTGGAGTGGATCGCCGGTGATGGTGGCAGCGAGGATAACGATGGTAGTTGAAAATTGTGACTTAAAGGAGATAAGGTGGGTTTGGTTATGTGTTTGCATATGAAGGAGGAAGGGGTGGTGATGTGCAGTGGTGGTAGGTAGAAGAGTGAGAGATGGACTAGAGGAAGAGAAGGGGGGGACCGTTTGGGATTTCTTTTTTATTTTTTTGGAGAAAAGGGGGATAGATTTGTTAATATTTTGTAAAACTAAATTACAATGTGACATTAATTTATACGAGGTGGATCGGATAAATCCTCCATGTCAGGAGAGTGAGCTACACGTAGTGTCGGAGTACACAATCAACTCCTGTTTTGACCAAGTTCAGATATCTGATTGAAACTTCGTGGAGTAGGGAGGGCCGAGATGTCAAAACAGAACAAGTACAGGTGTCTACAGGCTATTCTGCCTAAATTAAATAACCAAGTATATCCACACGGAGCTAAAGGGTATCAACACAATAACGGTGCATGAAAGGGAAAAACAATAATAATAATAATAATCCTGAAAGAACGGATCAGAAGTAGCCTGGTATTTAAGTGGGAGCAGGGAATGAAATATGTCACTCAGCAGAGCAACGCATTGAGTATTTTTAATAAGAGAAAGTTATAACGGCGGGCACACGCTCTCCAAAATTTCAAACATGACGACCAATAGGGATTGGACCAGCTAACTCACAAGGAACTTATCAATTATCAAACAAAAGATTACACCTTACTCGTCAGAAAGGTACCTTATTTTCCACAAGATTAGCAATTTTCTCGACAAGGGAGGCTTTATTTGTTTGATAAGGAATCTGTTTCAATTATAAAAGCAAATATTAACACAGATTAAAATTCGAAGAATAATCCACTCTAAATCAAAAATACTGAAAAGGCAGAGATAGGAACCTCCTGGATGATTATTGCAGCACGTTTCGTCTTGGAGTCGAGTAATTCAATATCAGTCTTCCCCCTAATTACTACTCGTCCTCTTCCAGTCCTATATGCCTCCAGAATTCTGTAAAAACGATGAAACCTATCAGAAAAAAGTATTGACAAACAAAGAGGCATTGTAAAGAAAAACAAAAATAAAAGTTATCACAGAGAGGATGCATTTTTAGGAGGGGGTGAGAGAAAAACTAATTTGCTCAGTAGATATTAGTATCCAGTTGTTTCAAATTTTCTCTTTCCATGTGAGTTGATATCCAGAAATTTCCAAAAGAAAACAAATTTCCAGCCACAAAATTGAGAAAAGGGAAAAGAATCAAGCTGCCAGTGCCACTAAACATACATGATTTGTGTGCATTCTGAAATGGAGGAAGAAAGATATACTCGACACAGGAGCTGCAAGTGTCACATACCTGCTCCAGACTCACTGAACTTACTCGTGCAGGGCAGGGCATAAGAGGTAAAGGTTGGTACCAATTGAAACCTCTGGACAGGATAATTCTAGTCTCTAAGCAAAAATACAGGACATTAGGGTGCTTAGCTCTAGGTACATTAGTCAACAGTGTTCAATCTTGCATAAATCAAAGATCATATATTTGAGAGGGGTCTTAACCTTCCAAATGGAAGAGGATAAGAGAAACTCTCTAGGAAGATAGACTCCCAAAAAAAAAAGAAAAACACAATTTCATGGAAATGCACCTCAAGCTTTTCGGATCAAAGAGGGGAGCAATCAGGTAAAATTCTATCACGAGCTCAAACAATGATAGATATCTCAAGAAGTAGCTCACTACCAAAACATGGAAAAGCAGCGGGAGCACCATGCACAAATCAAGTCATATAAACTAAGAATTTTTAACAATGGACTGACATATAAATAACCTTTTCTATAAGTACAATTTAGGCTCCTTTCCTTCCACTGCGTAGCTGCGCAATTACCACACTAATGGCTTCCCAGACAAGAAAAGGTGTATCGCCCTAATTGGCCTATTTGAGGATAAAACTTGTTTTAACGCTTTTAAAGGCATAGGGAAGGATTAAAGCAACTTTCTAGCAGAATAATGCTTTTAACACTAAATCACACCTTAGCCAATCATAAATTGTTAAAGAAAAAATAAAAGCTAGGTGGTAAAACTGACTCCATTTTTGGCAGTGCATGCCACAAATTTATCATCTTAAATTATATGGCATACCAAAGACCAGAGATTGGATACATCTAAGACCCATTTATACATTACATACATGCATCCATGTGTTATCTGTCCTATCCAACAAAAAATCAGTCACACGACAGACACCACATTCAGAAGGCAAGAGTTACAGAATTTTCTAGAAAACTGCCTCAGGAAAGAAATTTAAGAAGTAAGCTCATCCCCAAGTACAACAACAAATACTTCTTTCCTGTTTGGGCACAATTATGTACACTGAGTGAGCCACTGCGTCTAAGACTCGATGTTATGATCTCTTCAATCTTTACGGGTGAGTGGGAAGTGGGAAAGAGGAAGAAACAGGAGCTAAGAATACCTACCCAATGTTGCCCATAATTATTCCACCAGTTGGGAAGTCAGGTCCAGGCATGTACTCCAACAGTTCTTGCAGCTAGATAGGAAACAAGAGCAGTCATCACAACCTTTTTACAATTAAGCATATGAAACTCTGGTTCATAAACAATGGCCTAAAACTGGGAGATGATTCCAATTTTAGCAGACAACCAAACCTCCAAATAGGTGTGGGCGTATGGCACACGAAATAGAGAACTTAGAAACTATGAGTAAGAAAGGTTTACATGTTAATATAACTACAAGTGAATACTAGAAAAACAGACAACGAATATGTGCACAATCCTCCTTATCTACAGGAAAATAAAATTCACACATGAAGTACGTGGGAGAACAAGAAATCCAAATGTATAAAATCAGAATCTTTACCGCAAGCCCGTAGAGAGGTTGCATTTTAGCATTTGACACCAAGATCATTGCCAAAGAAACAATAAATTGTGATAGTTATAACATAAAAACCAAACATGGAAATTAATAGTATAAAATTGGTATAAGAGCAGGAAACAAACATTTGGAACATTTATATTCTCTCTTCTTTTCTTTAATGCAAATAAAAGCAATCAATGATTTCACATAAAAAGGTAAGGAGGCAAGAGATATATCCATAAGCATGTCTTAAGAGACAAATGTCTACCGTGGCTTCTGGATTATGAATCAGTGCAGATAGTGCATCAACGAGCTCCCCAAGATTATGGGGGGGAATATTGGTAGCCATGCCAACCTGAAAACAGCAGAATATAAATAAAACTCATCATATTTAGAAATATTTCTGATATTATTTGCCCTAATATGGGGCATAAAAAGCTACTAAATAGCTAGTAACAAAGTCAAATGGGTCACCGCAATCCCGGAAGCACCGTTTAACAACAAGTTCGGAACACGAGCAGGAAGCAACGATGGTTCTTTCTGAGAGTTGTCGAAATTTGGGACAAAATCTACCTGCAACACATCAAACATAATGTAAAGAACCTAAGAGAGAACTTCCATCCAACTTATTACAAATTTTAATTTAAAGGAGGGAAACTGACTGTATTCTGCTCCAGATCTGCTAATAGCATGGCCTCAGTGAGTGCCTGAGAGGAATAATGATGAGCTTAATATGTTGCTTAAATAATGTTAAATAAATTATACAGAAAGCAATAAACCTAGCCGTATAGGACACACTTCATGTACTATTCTTTACCCACAAGGAAGTTATATCAACAACTTAAGCATAATCGAAAAGGTTAGCAATAATGTGATCAAGACTAGGATTTATTTCAGATAAAGATTCTTTTGATGAAAAAAATAAGCAGGTCAGGAACAACAGTTTCACTATGACATAAGGACAACTGCAACTTCCTTGCATAAAACAGAACAGAGATCAGATACCAATGTCATGACAAAACTTGCATGTGAACTTCTTGCTCATTTAACTGAATTTATCAAAATTTATGACAATTCTGAATGGTGATAAAACCTACATATCTGATTAGATTCAAGAAAGGATAGGAGATCCTAGTTGTTATTGTCTCCACTATCAACACAAACTATATTAATCACATTCATACTGGTAGCCTTAGGATTTGAACCTGAGCACTTGTTAAGAAGCAACAGTTTCCAAATGGACAATGCACTCAAAGATTCAGAAAACACAGAAAGGCTGGGTTTAACCTACTTCCAGTCGACATTCAGTATACCGCATAGCCGCAGGAGGATCTGCATCAATTGAACCAAAGTTTCCATGCCCTCGAATAAGTGGAGACCGCAAGGAAAAATCCTGGAAAATATTATATCATGAAAAGGTTACAGAAGAACTAAATAGTACCCAGTAGCCAAGCACACTGCAAAATGTAGCGCGGAAGGAATTCAGACCAATTTAACTACTCAACAATCAGAAAAGGATCTGGCCCTAGAGTTTGATAACAAGTTCTATTACAAACTCATGATCTAGATACTTGGAGCTCGTAAAGCTTTTCAGTTCTGCTACAACTCATACTTGAAAGCAGTTAGAAAAGTGCCATACTGAATCAATTTAAAACAACTGACATAGACACCCCTTTTGTAAGTGTTAATCCTCTGATATTACCTGGGCCATTCGGACCAAGGAATCATAGACTGCAGTGTCTCCATGGGGATGAAACTTGCCAAGCACCTAAAAAAAGAGGGGAAACAAAATAAGATACTTGCAATAAATATGGCACAAGAATACTTGCAGCAGATAATCATTATTTTATCACGTAGGCATAGGAGAAAAACAAAGATGGGCTACAACCTCTCCAACAACTCTTGCACACTTCTTATACGGTTTCTTGGAAGAAAGCCCTAACTCATGCATCGCGTATCTGTAGCCAAAATACCAATAACTTTTATAAATCCAACACAGATTCAAACGATAAGTAGAGCAGATAGTACAAAAACAACTAATACAAGGCAAAGAAATCTCTACCAAAATGTTAACCTCTGGTGCACATTTTCAAATAAAAAATTAGTTCTACAACACTCGGTCGTGATAAACATGAATCAGATGGCATACTTGGCCTGCCTTTGGCTATTCAGTCTTTCTTTTCCCTTGGGGGGGGCTAGTAGCAAAATGGGATCAGATGTAAAGGAAAAATCTACTACAACTATTTAGAATTAAGCAAGCAACACGCAGTCGTGACTTGCAATCTAATTACATTAAGATTTATGGTCTGAGAAATTAACCAACTGCCTAAGTCTTAGTGGGTAGAGATAACCAGTACATGGATTGGTGGAAAATAATAGATATCCGGTGGAATATCAAGTGAAGAAGTTTTCTACACATAAAACATTTTAACCATCATTGGCATTTTCTTAATTTATGCTGCAATATTCTATGAGTAAGACATTTCTATTTATTATGTGTTTTGCAATGCCAATCAGAGTTTTTTGGACAGAAGGTCCAATTAATTTGATTATGTAGATTATAAAGACTAAACTTTTCTCCCAAATATACTATTGCTCCCCTATCCTACTAAAACGATTGCCGCTTTTAAATAGCAACAAAATAGTGTTATAAAGTATTTTTCCTTATTTTGATATAGAAAAAAATGCTTTAAGAGTACCTTTAGTATAGCTTCTAGATATTTACTGAATTCTGTTCCGTAAATAAAGTAACATATGCTTGATATAGCCGCAATAATCACAACAAAGAATAAGCAATAGTGACTAGCAAAATCAGAGTTATTTTTTCCATGCCTCCAATAGAGCTTTAACACCAATATCCCTTGGGTTACTTCCCATTTAACCACGCATTTCTCAAGTAAGAAAACTCACAGTATTCGCCTGTGCACCGGCTTCAACCCGTCCCTGACGTCGGGTAAAGCGCGACCGAGCAGCACTGACATGGCATAAGACATGTATGCCTCGGTAGCCTCCTTGTGGAGCTCGGTAGGTACAACTCTCTCACCTCCGTTTCCGCCCTCATTTTCGCCTCTATCTCTTAGAATAACACTTCCATTGCCTTCATACCCAGCCTCCTCCTCCTTCCGCCGGGCACTCACCGGTCGGAGTTGCTTCCTTGGCGGCGGAGTGACCGAGGAAAGGAACCGGAGCTCCGACGAGGTTTTTCGGAGCCCCGAGAAGCGGGATGGTGTTGCAGTGAAAGTGAAGTGGTGGTGGTAGCAGCGCAGTAGACGGATTCCGGTGGAAAAAGCCATGGGATTGGATTGTGTTAGTGGGGTTTGAGGGTTAAGAGTGTGTAGTTTCATGCCATAGAAGCTGAAGAAGCTCAGCTATGTTGGGGAAAGCGGAGTTATCGGAAACTTTGTCGGATTGAAGTGCTAAAACCCTAGTGATTTCGGAGGAAGGGTTTAATTGCGCGCCAAGAATTTGCTTTAGTGGCACGTGAGAGGGCGTATCTCCTAGCTCCAGAGCCTATCTGTATGGCTCTTTGCCCAATATTGGGTTTCACCCCAAATTCAGTTAGTATATGTCCGTTTTGGACCTTCATTAATTCGAATTTGTGCCTAAAAGCTCAATTTTGAGCTTTCTGCCAAAATGAGTTTCTACTAAGGACTCGAATTGAAACTTTAACTTAATGGGGAGTATCAACGTTGATGGTTCCTCAAATTCAATATATGGACTTTAGCAAAGATCATTTGTGAGACCGCTAATTGACTTTTAGCTAGCGTTTCAAAATTAATGTTTAGCCCTTTTTTAATGCATGGATCAAATCTGAAAAAAATACTTTTAGCTAAAAAACAAAAAAAGACCTTTGGTTGACAAAAATTAGGAGCATTTGAAGTAAGTATGATCTACAATATAATTACGACTTGAACTTTAATTGACCAAGTTCAGAAAAAAAAATGTAAACAGTTGTAGCAAAATACTTTTTTTAATATTTATTTTATAAAATTTATAATCACTATAACAATCTGCAAAAACACAAAATATGCATATTTCAATTACACTCCGTTTACAACAACAATGATAACAAACCTAATGTACTTTAAGTAAACCTTATCCTACCATATGAAAATAGAGAATTTATTTTCTATACCCTCGCCAAGAACAGTGAACAAAATTAACAAACAATAGGAATAACAAGGTAATAGGATAATATAAGCGAATAACACAATATATACTAATAACGAACCAGGAATAAGCAAATATAACAATAGGACTAATTTTACTGACAAGCATAAAACAGACTCGCCACTAACGTATTAATCTTCAACCCTAATACTCGTGTTTCACGTCTTAGCCTCCTGGACTTCCTCGTAGCCGTCATGGTCACCCTCTCAATTAGGCTCCGTTTAGTATTTGTAAATGCTAGTTTGACTCCGGCGTCAATCCCAATTAGTCCAGTCCTAAAGTATGTGCTCACACCATGTGAAAAAAAAAAAATGCTTTGACCAATTTAGTACCGCTAATAAATGAACTGTCATTTATTCTTGGTTTCTTTTTATTGTAATTTCCGTTTTCTCAGCAAAACATTTTCTTCCTTTTGCGAAAAGCTTCACAAAAATCTCGTGACTGTTGTAAATGGCAACTTCAGCCTTCAAATCCACTTCCCGTAGAGGAACCACCAACTCCACTTCCAATTCTTCAACTTCCAAAGCTCCTCCTCTTATCCGAAAACGATCATTGAGTGTAAGCGCCGTTTCCAGAACTTCGTCAAAACTCGACATTGATTCAGAATTTTCCAATAAATGCGACAATCCTCTCTTCTGGACCGAGAACGACAAAGATAAATTGAAGGAAAAGGAGAATTTTTGCGATACAAGGAAAAGTTCAGTTAGGGATGTTGCGGAAGAGAGGGGACGGACGGTTACGAGAGGATCCTCCGGTGTTAAAAATGGGATTGGGCGAAGTGTTTCTAGAGTTCGAGGTCGGTCTGTATCCAGAGGACACTATGGATCTGCTTATGAGGTTTGTTATCTAATGTTTTGTTCGTCAATTTTGGAAGTGTTCGCTTTTGCAATTTGGAATAAATTTACAAATTAGTTGTCTATTTGATCAATTTTGACCTGTTTTTGGAGTTTTATTTCTCATTTAGCCTTTAGGATTTGGTAAACAGAAGTAAACTAGGATAAAAATGCTGGCAAATAATTAAGGTTTTGGTTATAAAAAATATTTAAGCAACAATTTGATGTAAAATATCGTAGTTTTGACTTCAAAATACAGTTAATTGTGATTTAGAGTATTAGATTGTGCAAATTTCGATTTTTTCCTTTATCATTTTTTATTTTATTCTATTAATATGGAATAGTAGTTAGATTTTGGAGTTTCGTAGGTGAATCTGAGATGTTATGCCTAAGCTGAGCCTGGAAGTATAGTTCTTGTCAACACTAAACATGTGGTTGTATGTCATAATTTTAAATCGTCTTTGGATGGCCTACTGCTGATTCAAATAGGCCAAGAAAGTAGATAGTAGATACAGGCAGTTTCTCAATTTGAACAGATAGTCTTCCACTTTGGCATGTGCTCTAGTATGATTGATGTAATGCCATGGTCTTCAAAAGCGATATCATCATTTTCGGTAAATGTGGCAAACTGGCAGTGACTTGGTGAACCATTATTACGATCAGATGTGATTGGGTAGTCTATATGGGTACTATTCATTCTATTTTACAACGTAGATGGATATTACTCATTTTATTTGAGTTGTCAATCCCAAGGAAAAACTTAGCGTGCCAACTGCTTTGTATTTTAAGTTAATAAAAGAATTTATGCTGTTTGCTCTGAAAAGGGTATAGTATATGATGAGTTATACGTGTTACAGAACCCAAAAATGTTTTTTGGAAGTTGCCTACTATATATGTGCAATCTGTGCTGTATTTGAAGTTTTGAACTTGCTTTTACATTTGCTTATTGTTTTGGTGTGTCAGAATTGTATTCAAATTGGGGACCCTTTTCACGTGCTAGATTCTTACTTAAATTTAACATGATCTTAGAGCGAAAAGGAGCTGCAATCAAACACCATACAAAGACCTTTGTCGAAAAAGGCAGCTAACAGTTCAAAAAATTCCAATATAGCTAGAAATGATACTGATAGAAGCGGCCTGGCCAAGAGCTCACCAGGAGCAATGAGGCATGGTCAAGTCACTGAGTATTCTGAAGATGATTCTGCTGTGAGTATAATTTGCATGGTTGCACAATAACCGATTTCAATTATTTTAGGCTGCAGGTGTGATATCATAAATCATTTTCTTTTCCAGTGTAGTGTGCATATTTCAAATTGGGAAGATGGAGTTTCAGCATGTTCTTTGTCAGAAGCCGAAGAGAAGACCATAAAAGCTTTTTGTGAGCAAGTGAAGGTGAGTTCTTGTTTGGAGCATATCGTACTCCTGTTTATCGAACTATTAATAATCACCTCTCTTCCTCACACTGTTTAGAAAGTATGTTTTTGGCGCGCGTCAAATAGAAATTAGTGTCGCATTTCCTGCAAGAAAGTATATTCTTTGTTCTTCGACAATAGGATCTCTTGTATATTTGTCTTGCCAAAATTTCCATCCTTTTGTTCTGTCAGTAGAATTGGTCCTCCTGTTAATTGTTCTCTTTATACCAATCCAAACAGCTTTAAAGTTGTCAGAAGAGCTATTTTTACCTGCTTTTGGCATTTCAATTCCAAACTTTAAAAAAATGGATATAAGATGTGAGTGAATAACTTGCACTATCCACCAGGCTGCATCTCTCTCCAAACCTTCTTTCTTTTTCCCGTGTCTATGTTTGGTAAGTGGTGGGTCTACTCTTGATAGAGAAAAGCAAATTGGGAAGACAGGTCTATAGTTTATGGTAGAGTTGGGAGCCCTGCTGGTGTAGCCGTGTAGGGGAAAGGGGTTGTGGAGATGGATGGAATTCATTAGTTTACCTAGGAGAATGTGGGATTTTGTGGATTCACTGAATTTGGGGGGGGGGGGGGGGTGGCTGCAGGTGGGTTTGAAGGCTCCTGGTTCCATTAGTTGGAAGAGAGGCAGCTGGAAGTGGATGGTTTGCTCTTCTGTTCGTTTTACTTGGATTATTGGTTAAAAATAAACAAGTTTTTCCTTAGCTAATGAAATTAGAAACCTCTTCATGTAGCATTCCGTAACTGCTTATGCTGTATATGATTACAAACCTGTGTGATCGTGGGAAACAAAAAGCATGAAAACTGTGTAAATTTTGTGATTCTAGTTCATTTTCTCAAGAATATTAAAAAAATTCATTCCTTCTCACTTGTAGTGGGGTAGCTATAATATATCTACCAAATGAAAAATAAAATCGTCCTCTACTAAAATATGATGATGTTTGACTTAGTTCCATGGAAACAAAAGTTTTAATGTGATATAATTGGGGACTAGGATGGGAACTTCAAAAACTAGGGTATAAAATTGTCGGAGGCTGAATAGTTAAGGAGCAAAAAGTGTGATTCTCTCCATTTCTGTAGATACTCCATGTAACATGGTTTTGGCATCTTTATTATGTTTCAGTCAGATCAAAGTGACCAGTGGGGTGCTGATACTGCTACTAGTGGAATATATGAAACTGTTCGCTCTGAAGTTAGGCGTGCTATTTCTGATATTCAGACAGACCTTGAAGATGTAAGTTCTAATGGTATCATGGATATAAGAGTAACTACCTCTAGTAAATCCCATGGTATCTGATGGTATACAAACTACCTTGAGATTAACTTTTCTTTTTTATAAGTACCGTCTTACAAGTTGATTTTGCAAGGATGTGAGTGTTATTTTTGTGAAGATTCTCAATCATTACTTTGATTATGCATGTTGCTTCTTTTTAATCCATTTTGGTCATTAATATGAGTATGCATGTGACCTTTTAATCATTTTAATCATTAATATGAATATGCATGTGGCATGTTTTAATTCAGTTTGGTCATTGATACAAATATGCACATGGTTTTTGATAAGTAGAGATAAGGGAAATCAAAAGACTTATCAAAATCTTGTGAAAGGTGAAATTTTTTGTCTGCGGAGGAGTGTCTTACTTTCATTGTCCATGTTGGTCGTGGAAAAAATTTAATTAATGATATCTTTAACTTTTCTTTTTCTGGGATAAAGATGAATGTGTTTTCAACTTAAGCGTGTGCTGTTATTAACTTATTATGCATGCTTGTACTTAAAAGCTGGCTCTTACATTTTTTCTTATTTGGTGTTTATTTAGGCTATCCGAAGGAATAATGTTAATGCTAATGCAGCTGCTAATGTTCCTGATATCCCACCTAACTTGGTCAACCCTGAGGCTGTTGAATTGGTTTTAGACATCAGAAGGGAATATGCCAGAAAACTTGATAAGGTGATTCTTTTTATTGAAGATTGATAGGGGGATAATTCTTTTGGCCATTCTTATATGGTGTTTCTGTATCTGCTGTTTAAAGTGAAAGAGCACCGAATTTCTGTTGGTTGGCTCAGATTTTGCTACATTTCTGGTTGGCAATAGGTCTAAAACTAGGGAGTATTCTGATCTCACAGTTCCTGATGCCAGTGTTACGACTGTACTCATACTTTTCTCTTTCAATCTCCTCATTATCTAGTGAACTTCACTGTTACATGCATTTTGCAGTCTGAAGAACGGGCTAGAAAACTTCGATCAGATCTGGCTGTTGAAGAGCATCGAGGACAGGAGATAAGTAGGATTCTCAAGGAGATACTGTCTGATCCAAAACCCTCACCTCCTCAGAGATCTCGTGCAGGAAGAAAAGTAGGTTTTCTTTGTTTTTTGCCTTCTCCATGTCTAACTTAAAACAGAAAAGAGGAAAAAGAAAAGGTGCTAAATGCAAAATTTAAGCTATGTCCATGTCTTATAATGATATTATAGTATTCTTGTTGATGTAGTATATAAAGTTGGTATACTTCTTTAGCTGCAATGGTCTTCCAGGGCATTTTCAAGTTTTATGTATGACGAGCGCAAAACACAACACGAAATTGATGCTCGCTAGCCAAAGATAATTGGCTAGTATAATATAATTATCGTCTCCACTGGGATTGGATTTAAATAATATTCAAGTAATTTCGGTCTTAAACACTATTCAGGATGAATAACACTTTGATTTGGGATGATTATGAACAAAAATTAACTATTGAAATTAAAGCAAGTAAAATTTAATCACAGAGAGTAGAGTAATGGGTTATTATCAGTGCGAGAAATAAGGGTCATGACATGATAGGTGCAAGATTGTTATCCTGGATTTAACACTGTTAAATTTCACTCTTAATGTTTTATTGATTCTCTCGAATTCGACAGGTTATTATCCTATTATTCTAATTCAGGTTTCTCTCTCGATTAAACATAAATCATTCAAATAAGCTAATATGAAGTACAGTGAAACTTGAAGGAATCTATTAGTAAGAATGATCTAAGAGAAACTTCTCGCGAATATTTCTCAATCTTAATTCAAACGGCAGATCACAAAGCTCTTTCGATTACTTTAAAGAAGTACCAAATTAAATTAAGGCATGCGTTGCAACAATATTCAATATTATGCTCCTCCTCCGATTAAACATGATAATAAATAAAATCACAACTAGAGTTAAAGCTTCTCCAACAAATTCAAGCAATCAACCAATAATCAAATCCATAGATAACAACCAAGTCACCAAATCATGTCAAACCCTAGGGTAAACTACTCCATAATCATGGAGGAAGTCATCATATAGAGTTAAAGAATAAGAAAACATCAATCCAACGTTACAATCCAAACTCTCGTATTAAATTGGTGGAAAAGTGATGAATTCTTGTGTCTTGAAGCCTCCAATGCTCTCTCAATCCTCCGTAGGTCAAAAGTCCTCTCAAAATCGTATTTTTGATGTATTTATACCGTGTATAAGCGGGGCCGGACAGAACTACCCTTTCCAAGCCGAAGTGGGAAATTACTCTAAGGAAAATACACAGGCGCGACGCGCCCCGTGTCGCCCTATGCGCCGCGCTAATGGGAAAGTTTAGAGAGTTGATTTTTTTCACTCTGCAGGAAAATTACACTAGCACTCCGCGCGGCGCGGTAGTATATTTTTTCCAGAGTAATTATTTTTTTTTCTCAATTTTTAACATCTAGACTTGGTCCTCGAACCCCGAACACGATCCCGGCTTAATTCTTTGGGCTTCTACTCAGACTTCAAAGCTCCAATTCATCCATTTAGCTCTAAACTTGCTTCTCAGCTCGAAATCACATCCTACATATTATAACACACGTAATAAGTACAAATTACTAACAATTAGGCTCAAATACAATCTAAGTGTAGTAATTAGAGTGCGAAAATAGTTAAAAACGTGAGTTCCTAGCCTACCATCAGAGAGCATATTGAAGTATTAATAGCAACGGCTGTGTGTTTGCAGTAGTATATGCAGAAATAGGTGCATAAGAGTTCTCTTTGTCATACTCTGGCTTGAGAGTAAGGGAGCTGCTGGCCATTCCTCTTTTCTTCTTTCTTACCTCTAGACAGTGACCACTTCTCACAAGAGTGAGAATATCCTGGTTCATCCCTACATTTTTTGGCTTGTGGATCCAGAATTTTGGGAGCCAATTCAAATCTTGTGGTTGCATAGATTAACTCTGTATCTTTCCTTATTTTCTCTTTCCACCCCCCTCCTTTTTTCCAGATGAAGTAAAGCATATGGAGTTTTATTAGGATGGCTGGAGTGGAGAAGTGCTACAGGATTGCTATGCAATAAGAAAATACTTGCCAAAGTGAAATGCAAGTTGTATAGATTAGAAGTTTTCACATCCATCAGAAGATATTACACAAACAAGACAATGAGATAAAGCTGCGTTGATCATGTCCTTTTGTTACTTTCTTTCATCCTTCTTGCCATTCAACTTCAGCAACTACTTAACTTGAATTTTGGAGAGGCTCCACCTATATCTGCACTGAACTTGAATTTTGAACTCACACACTGTTATCTAAACAATTTAGAAGCCGTTATGAGCCTTCTGTGCCATAATGTTTTGACATCTTACTAGTATGCTTACAATCTTTGTCCTTGTATTTCCACTGCAGAGAAGTAATGAGAG
Organism: Nicotiana tabacum; assembly: GCF_000715075.1. Lineage (NCBI taxonomy): Eukaryota > Viridiplantae > Streptophyta > Magnoliopsida > Solanales > Solanaceae > Nicotiana > Nicotiana tabacum. The sequence goes on along the minus strand of NC_134098.1, from coordinate 113,244,252 downwards.
GAAAAAAATGTCAAAACGTCTTACTGAAGAAGCACTGTCATATTTTGATGAATGTGTGTCCATATCAACTTTTGATAGCTCTGACTTCTCAGCACCGGAAGACCTATCTCGCAGCTTAGGTGGAGCTACTACTACAACTGGTGTAACCGCTCCCATCCTACTAGGGAGTCCAAGCACTATGTCAACGTCTTTCCCGGTAAGTTACTGCAACTACAAACAGGTTCCTTTTTTGATCTGATCGATGATTTTAACTTCAATGCTTCAGCATCAACTCCTCTGATCTTTAAATAATTGAAACACTGGTTTTATCATTGTCATTGAAGGGTGATGTCTGTGTGATGGATTATTCTTCATATGCTCCTGAGGTGATTAGTATATCATTGCTCCCCAGGGTATTCAAGACATGTGTACTTTACTGCTCATTTTGACTACTAAAGTTATCTTAATAACTTATATCCTGCTTTAAAAAGCTACCCAAGTAGTGTAAACTGCAAGTGACTGCAATTGAAAGACTCGATATTTACATAGTATACTTGCCATATTAACCAGCGTAAAGGGGTGGACCCTTTTTCCACCAAGCTGCACCCATATGCCATTGGTCCTTGCCTCCTTGGACCATTCTCGGCTATGTTGTGCAGACTCTCCAAAATACTGCCGCACCCGTGTTGGATTATCCAAAAATACACTGCTTTTGGAGAATACGACATGCACCCGTCGATATTTTTGGAGAGTTCGAGCAACATAGATTCTCGGTTATCAAAAAAGAATGTTTTAGACCCCTCATAAATCCAAATCCAGAAGATTTTTTCTCATTATAAATTTTAAAATAATGTAAACGTAAAATTGTAGCCCCCTAATGTGACTCAGATCGTATAAAAACTGGAAAATCGCCCTTCCCCTTGTGTAAATGGAGATACACTTACCTTTAACTATCCCTTTTTGTTCATTTTTAGTTAATCCCTTTTATTTTTAATTCGTGTGGGTTGCAGATATGGTGAGCCTGTGAGATGTTTAATATGCCACCTCCATAAGCTTTGTTTGTGAAGCACTGAAGCATGATCTTTGATGCATAATTTTTATACATAAAACACAACTAGCATCCTCTGGCAGCAGCCTAGACCAGCAAATTATGTATGGAATTGGAATATCTAAGCTCTATTTCTTTTGCTTACTCATCAACTTAAGCGAGCAGAAACAGCAACCTTGAATGTCATGAAAACTTGCATGGTCATGAACCTATATTAAAATATCCTCTCCTTTTCTCCTTCTCCTACCCTTATTCATTGGCGCACCTATTAGGAAAATAACATCTTAAATTACAGTGAAGAATCATGATGGTGGATTACAATTTAGTCATACGTAAAGTTGATTTTCTTCTAACAGATAATAGCTGACCACACTCAGCACCCAGAGAGTCATGAGGGTTCAAGTTTAACAGCTAACAGCTGCAATGATGATCCTCTACTAGATCAAGTCGAGCAAAGAGGCAGTGATCCAGCTAGGGGACAACGATTTCAGTTCTCTTTTGGTCACAAGTCACCAGAAAACTATCCGAATCATGATGACTTACGGAGTTACATTAAGCATTTTGAGAAAGATGCAAATAAAAATGTGTTGAAGTCGGATGGTACCAGAGCCTTTTATGATGCAAACGAATATAAATTGCAAGGTCATACAGAAAGCTTACTATCTGGCAGGGTAATCTTTAGAAACAAGATAGATTCTGGCAGTCTACACTTGTGTGATGGAGGTTTTCCAATTACATGTTTTCCATTTGGTTTTTCTTGAAATCTGTGTTTTTTTTTGGCTATTTGCAAATAAGTATTGAGGTTTTATTGTTACTTCTTTTGTCAAAAATATATTCAGCTTGTTCAAGGGTTAAGAGTTATTGTAAAAAATCAGAGAGAAAGAAGAAAGGCGAAGGTCTAATGATTGAAAGGTAGACCTTTTAACAGTATAAACTTAGACACGCTAACAATTTCATATTCAAGTTGTAAATGCAAGATGTATAGCCTGTTTGGTCAAGCTTATCAACATGCCAAAAGTGATTTTTTTTTTTCTTTCAAAAAAGTGATTTTTTCCTCAATTTGAAGTGTTTGGCCAAGCTTTTTTTCGGAAAAAAAATGTTTTGGCTAGAAGCAGAAAAAAGTAGCTTCTTTCCGGAAGCAAAAGCAATTTTGACTTTTCTTCCTACCAAAAATACCCTTTGCAAAGTATTATATATACCAAAATAACTTTACTTAGTTTAAACTATTAAGTAATATAAAATGACTTTTTGGGATGAACTTTCATATTTATTGGATGATTTTTTGATATATTTAAATTATCTTGAAAGAATAAAGTACTTTTTAATTTTATTTTTATATTTTACTTAAATAAAATAAAAAACTTAATTATTATCTTTAATAATAAAATTTTATAATTATTTATTTATCTATTTATATAATATTAACTATTAAGCAAATTTCTTCATGTCCTTATTGGTAATTTGACACATAAAAATACTTTTTGAAAAGCTCAAAACACAAATTATTGTTCAAAAATATTTCAAATTGATTAACCAAACATAAATTATTTTTCTCCGAAAGTACTTTTTTGAAAAACACTTCTCAAAATAATCTGATTTTTACAGCTTAGCCAAACATGCTAGGACAAATGAAGAGCAAATTCACCCAATCGGGTTGAGAAAATCGAGTTTTACATTTAATATGCACACAAGATGCAATTAAAATTTATCCCTATCGTTGGTAAACTCCTCTCACTCAAAACAACAAAAAAAATTGAATATGATTTAGTTGACAGCGACATTTATATGTGGTGTGTGCTTTGCTCGCATAATGAGTGTTAAGTCCCGTCCCTGACAACATGACCTCCGTAAAAGGGCACAGACGTTTTCCTTTCCTGCATTTTTACTAATCTTAATGGTGCCATTTAAATATGAAGGCCAGACTAACCCTTATCACTTTGACAGTGTAATCAAATCTCAAACTAAAAAGCCGATAACCGACAGAAGTTGCTAATAAGATTTGGCAAATATTGCAACTTCATCTGCTGAATTGCCAGTCATCAAGCACTTCTTTGGTCCCTCAGGCTGCTCAAAAGGGAAACATCTAATGGTTGCTCCTGTTTCTTCTTTCACCTTCAATTCTTCCTCGTCACTGTTTTGTTAAGTATTGCATTAACACATCAGTCCCAGATCACCGACAAGAACTGACACCAGATGCAAAACAAATGAAAATATAAGAAGAGGCTTACCTAGCTGACCAAGGCCCCCTCGCCCACTTTCCTTGAGCTATTGCCTCCTTAAGCTCATTATATGAATACACGTCCACGATGTTACTGGAATGATACAAGGCAACAGCAAATCAGACAGAAACTCAATATCCAACAGAAAGACACACATGAAATGCAGACACCAAGGCAAATGGTGATGGGTAAATCTTTGATACAAACTCTACACATTATAATCCGCAAACCTGTGATCATTGAAAAACTTTGATAGCCAGCAAAAATATTGTGAAGGTTAAATTTCACTTCAACAACTGGTAAGCTCAAAAGCTTGTTAAGGTTTGCATAACTTGCATTTATAATTGGTGCAGAATGCTGAATGTATACTGTGTGTAAAAAAAGCATTAGATTCTATTAACAAGTTACAAACTTAGGATTATCGCTGACTTTTTACAAAGTGTCCAAATTTGAACTTCTATTTTAAGCTTAGTCACAAGTGCATTGTTCTTCGATGTTTCTAAAGGCAAAATAGATGTTCATCTTACATTATGCAACTAGGTCCTAGGGAGGAATTTTAGTTTGTCCTTGTCGCATACTTTTAGAACACGTGTGTGCTTCATTGGAGTCAGTTTTTTTGTTTTCGCCCATGATATTTCTAGTAATTTAGGTCAAACTACAGTTATCATCAAATGAAAACCGAATGGATAAAAAAGTGTGCAGCAGAAAATGCAGTTCATTGTACTGCCAGCAAAATAACAAAATGGTTAGAACTTACCTATCACGAAAAGTTGTTGCCCTTTCCAAAAGGGTTGATTGAACCTCATTCAACTTGTCTATGACGTAAGCCACCAGGGATGAAGGCTCCATGGATATTCCAAAAACCTTCCCTTGCTTTCCAGGAACATCTCTCCTAGAGATGACCACGGTTCCACTTGAAACATCTCGGGGGCCAATTTCAATCCTCAAAGGAACTCCCTACATAGGAGCAAGGTGTATTATAGAGTATTATCAAACAAACACTTAACATTTGGCCTCAGTCTTGGTGGCAGATAAAGCCTATAACCATGCGTACCAACTTTAAGCACTGATTATATCATCCTACTCCAAGAAAACGGTCAGATTAGAAAAAGAACAACCCAAAGAAGAGAAATTTCAAAACTAAGGCCGACAACACAGCAAGCATTTTTAAAACTGCCGATGACTAAAACACCTGGCTTTCTACTTGATGAAACACTAAAACGTATGTTCTCACAGGTTTCAATTGGTAGTCATTTCTTCTGAACTTTAGGTCCTTATCTTGTAACTTCTGAATTTCCATAGAGGTCAATACACACCTTCATTTCATAGAAGTTGAATTTCCATCCAGGCGTTCTCTGATCCGTGTCATCAATCTTCACTTTTATCCCTGCAGCTTGTAACGTTTCTTTCACAGATGATGAAGCAGTCAGAACTCCCATCTTCTCATTGTCCTTCTTCCATATTGGGACAATAACAACCTGGGAGTATCCAACAAGCAAAATATTCAATCATCGTGACCCACTGGTCGAAATTAAATATCTTCAGAATGCCATTGTATGTGTTAGTACACAAGATGAAGGAAGAGATGAACAGCTAGCAAGCTAAAATAGAACAACAGAGCAGGGTATACAGCAGATCAACTCAATTTCCGTCCACCGAACTATTCGTAATTTGCTATTCTTGTGATACTACTTGAGCATGGTGATTCACAATCAGAACTTTTCAAAGCTGTCACCCAAACCAGGAAATCACACAACTAAGACAATTACTCAAAACTTGCTAGATATGAAAATTAACCAGTCAAAAAGAAGTTTTAAGAACCTGCACAGGTGCCAGCCTTGGGGGCAGCAGTAAGCCGGCATCATCCCCATGTGTCATGATGATACCTCCCACAAAGCGAGTGCTAATTGCCCATGATGTCTGCCAGACATGTTGCCGTTGCCCATTTTCATCTGTGAACTGTTTAAACATTAAAACTGTTATACTAAGATAACCAGTTAAACAAAGAGGATGAAAGACGCTCCGACTGAAGGTAATTATCAACATATTCATATTGTTTACATTTTAAATTTACCTGTGTATTAAATGCACGCGAAAAATTCTGACCAAGGTTGTGGCTTGTGCCAGCCTGCAAAGCCTTCCTATCTCCCATCATTGCTTCAATTGTATAGGTCCTTGAAGCACCAGCAAACGTCTCCACCCTAGATTTCCTACCTGCAATAACAGGTATTGCAGCTTGCTCATAAGCAAATTTTATATACACATCGATCATCTGCATTGCCTGAAGTTCAGCAAGTGGCAACGTGTTATAAAAAAATTAGTAATGGCACTAACTAGAGAATATAGGGGCATATAGAAAGGATAAAGACCTCTTTTTCTGCTTCCTCTGCAATGGCATGGGCAGTGTGGCCCTCCTGCCAAAGAAATTCAAGCGTCCTAATAAATGGTTTGGTTCGCATCTCCCATCTTGTGACATTTGCCCACTGAAACACATTAGATGGTACAAAATGAGAATCAAAATAGTCTCATTTCTTAGAGGTAACACAGTAAAATGAAGGATGCGATTGAAAGAAACCTGATTGATCATGAGAGGAAGGTCACGGTAACTGTGGATCCATTGAGTAAACATATGATTAACAATTGTTTCACTAGTAGGTCGAACCTGCCAAAACCTCAAGAAGGTAAAAGATCAAACCCATATTCAGATCATACTGTTGAAATATAACCAGTATTAAAGATGACATATCTTAAATAACTAAAATTTTAAGTTAAAACCTCTGAGCAGCTTTGGGATATTAACTAACTAAATACTCTTTCAAAAGATTGACAGTTAAGCCATGCTGGCTTCTAAAGTCACAATGTGAGCAATCAACTCATTCTTTTTGTCACAGACGCAATTATGGTGGATGATAATTTCAATTCTCAGAAGAACATGGTAACTGAGGATGATAAGTCGTTATAGTGGGCCCCTTCCCGTTACTATTACCCAATGACAACCAAAATTTGCTTAAATGACATGAGTCTCCCCTGTGCTTTTTTCCTGTACGTCAACTACTTTTGCCTTAACCTGGATATGTCCTGCATAATAGTATTCAAATGTTTAAGCTAGTAGATTAGTCTTTGGAAAGTCCTTCTTTAGTTGAATTCTATAGGCAAAAAGGATTAAGACAAGCTTGACCCAGGTGGCGCGGGCACACAAGCACAGACACATTACAAAGTAATTTGACCAAGCTAGTTTATTAACCAAGATAATTCTTTTGATGACTGTTATCATCTAAAAAAAAAAAGATAATTCTTTTGATGAAAATCAAGCATACATTCAGAATTAGGGGCATAAGCTCATGCCATTCATAAGAATTTTCCCAAGTGTATCCAATTGAAATGAGAAGGTTAGCAATGGTTCAGGATTGCGGGGATTTAGTTTCCTTCTTCTTGGTTTTGGATGGCCCATATCAGCTAATTTTCATAAAAGTGGGCGTATTTGCAAGTTTTTTTTTTCCACTAGGTAATTGGAGGTACTAGCAATTTACCAGTATATTTTTTCCTTTCCCACACCACCTACAATCCCTTTTATTGTGGTAGAACATGGATTAAATGATCCACTAAGAGTACACCTGCCATTTTACTAGTACGCTGTATAAGACATGTCATAAAGAGCAGAAAAGTAAGTAAATATCATAAAAGGGCAGTGATATTTTTTTGACAAAGATAAAAGGGCAGTGATATCTTTTTGACAAAGATAAAAGGGCAGTGATATTTACCACAAGCTTTTCTTCAAGTTCCTTTCCTCCTCCAACAGTAACAAGAGCTAATTCTGGACTAAAACCCTCAACATGACTAGCTTCTTTCTCAATGAAGGAATAGGGTATAAACTGAAATAACAATATGTATGAGTGACACATGGTGAAACTAAAACAACACGCAGAGTTATTCAATAGATAGAAAAGTAATATAAGCAAATTTGAACTACCAGAATACTCTCTCAAAAAGAAAAGAAAAAAAGTTGACTAAGTCATTCTAATGAAATATCACTTCTAAACTTTTTATGCAATATTTGAACGACATAAACAAATTATTCATTGTGCAATAATTGTGCGAAAAGGATAACCCTGGCACATAGCCACATGTAAGAGCAAAATTTGATAATATGCAAAGGGGAATATCCAGGTGGTTCTCATAGATAATTTGATATGTCATACTATCATCTCTTTTTCCTAACTCTAATACCACCATTTGTAACCAGACAGTGCAGAAGGACCTTCACTGACATATAATGACATTATCACACGAAAATGAAAAACACTCTACTTTACAAATCAACATGTATCAAACCATCAAATCAATTCCAGTCTTCCCACTCTGTATACATAAATTTATCATCACATGCTAATCACAAAATGAATCCACCTTGAAAACGTGCGCAAATATTTTTCTCGAAGCAGATGAATTTGAACAGGAAAAGCCTATATTCCTACAAAGATAAAAGCAAAGTTCCATTTTTTACAATAAGATGAAAATAACTCATACATCAATTAACAGCCAACTCCTAACCTACCATGTACCAAAAACTTCATATTTCAAGTCACACTAACAGTTACTAAGCAATGAAATTCTAATTCACAAGGAAAACAAATGTCAAAAGAAGAAGACTCCACAGGTTGAAAGAGTAACTCCACCTGAGGGAAATACATATTACTGTGTCCAGTTTCTTTAAACTTCACATTCAAGTAATCCTGCACCAATCAACAATTAATAAACCCAATCAAAACAAAACTCACATATCACAGTCAATCCCCAAAAAAGTAAAGTTCCAAACGAATAATGGTGCTTCCATATAAGATAGAACCATCTAATTTTCAATTCATGTCGGATATTAGCTCCTTATTTCTTAAAATTACAACTTTACATACTCAAAAATTAGAAAAGTACTAAAAACTGCAATTTTCAATAATAAAGTCTTAATAAAATATTCTAGAAACTGAAAACAGGGAATTAAAGCAAATGCAAGAATGCACCTACCTTGTTGACAATAAAAGAAAAAAAATTGCTCGGCCTACCCCAAAATTGTTAAAATATAAACATATTGAGAAAATTTCTTTTTTCTTACAAATGAATGATGTTCAAATTCATCTCGGGCATTATTTAATTAGGGGTCGTTTGGTATGAAGTATAAGGTGGGATAATATGTAGGATTAAATTTATATCTTGTTTGGTTGGAGGTATAAATTTATCTAATGATGTTCAAATTCATCTCGGGCATTATTTACTTAGGGGTCGTTTGGTATGAGGTATAAGGTGGGATAATATGTAGGATTAAATTTATACCTTGTTTGGTTGGCGATATAAATTTATCATGAATGATGTTCAAATTCATCTCGGGCATTATTTACTTAGGGGTCGTTTGGTATGAGGTATAAGGTGGGATAATATATATGATTAAATTTATACCTTGTTTGGTTGGAGGTATAAATTTATCTAATGATGTTCAAATTCATCTCGGGCATTATTTACTTAGGGGTCGTTTGGTATGAGGTATAAGGTGGGATAATATGTAAGATAAAATTTATAACTTGTTTGGTTGGAGGTATAAATTTATCCTGGTATGAGGTATAAGGTGGGATAATATGTAGTATAAAATTTATACCTTGTTTGGTTGGAGGTATAAATTTTTATGTTGGGATAAATTTATACCGCCAACCAAACAAGGTATAAATTTAATCCCATACTTAATGCAGGATATCCCATCTTGTCCCACCCTATCCCATCAAATGTGGGATTATTTTATCCCATCTCTCATGTGGTATAAATTAGTACTTGGATTATAATCCCGAGATAATTTAGTCCGCGTACCAAAAGATCCCTTATATTTTAAAATAACTACTATACCTCATTCCGAAATAAGTTGTGTCAGCTATATGAATTCTTAGTGTCCATGTTTCTCCATTTAAGCTCAACTCATGTCATCATCATACGTAATTAATTTCTTATAAAAACTTTACATACCCAAAAAACTTACAAGTACTATAAACCACAAATCAAAAACTACAAATATTTATTAAAAAATGGTCGTTAGGACAAAGAAAAAGAATTAACTAACATTGGAATATTAATTAGAAAGTACCTGTATAGCTTCCCAAATAGCGTAACCATAGGGACGAATAACCATGGTACCACGAACTGGACCATAGTCAGCAAGCTCCGCATTTGCAATTACATCTAAATACCAAGCGTTGAAGTCCTGAGAACGCGGAGTTATCACTCTCTCTTTCTCTTTATCTACAACTTTGGCCGCCTTTCCATCTCCAAGTTCTGTAGCTACCGCTTTCTCGGCGGTGCTCTGCGCCGAGAAAGGTCGACGGAGAGGAAATCGGAGGCGGTGTTTCAGTGCCAGCGGCGACCTGACGGAGGAGGAAGTGAAGATTGAAGTTAAAGCGGGTAGCCTTAGCGCCCCCATTGGTTCTCTCTTTTTTGAGTGGACTCTGGCTAAAGGATTAATAGGACTTTAGATGAGGAAATTTGCTTCTTTTTTCTTTTCTGGGGACTCGAAACTATCAAAATTATGTAGATAGGGATGAAGAAACTTTTGGTAAATTCTTTTTGGGAAATTGACGATTTCTTTTCCAAATAAGACCTCTTTGGGGTTATCTTAATCAAAACTTTTTTTTAAGAAATGACTCCGGTCCACAATAAGTGCTCAATTTATCTTTTTATTTAGGTCCAAAATAAGTAGGACTCGAAACTATCAAAATTATGTAGATAGGGATGAAGAAACTTTTGGTAAATTCTTTTTGGGAAATTGACGATTTCTTTTCCAAATAAGACCTCTTTGGGGTTATCTTAATCAAAACTTTTTTTTAAGAAATGACTCCGGTCCACAATAAGTGCTCAATTTATCTTTTTATTTAGGTCCAAAATAAGTAGGACTCGAAACTATCAAAATTATGTAGATAGGGATGAAGAAACTTTTGGTAAATTCTTTTTGGGAAATTGACGATTTCTTTTCCAAATAAGACCTCTTTGGGGTTATCTTAATCAAAACTTTTTTTTAAGAAATGACTCCGGTCCACAATAAGTGCTCAATTTATCTTTTTATTTAGGTCCAAAATAAGTAGGACTCGAAACTATCAAAATTATGTAGATAGGGATGAAGAAACTTTTGGTAAATTCTTTTTGGGAAATTGACGATTTCTTTTCCAAATAAGACCTCTTTGGGGTTATCTTAATCAAAACTTTTTTTTAAGAAATGACTCCGGTCCACAATAAGTGCTCAATTTATCTTTTTATTTAGGTCCAAAATAAGTAGGACTCGAAACTATCAAAATTATGTAGATAGGGATGAAGAAACTTTTGGTAAATTCTTTTTGGGAAATTGACAATTTCTTTTCTAAATAAGACCTCTTTGGGGTTATCCTTAATCAAAACTTTTTTTAAGAAATGATGTACTCACTCCGGTCCACAATAAGTGACCAATTTATCTTTTTATTTTGGTCCAAAATAAGTGTCTATTTATATAATCAAGAAAAAATTCAATTTATTTTTCCAAAATTATACTTGTGTACGTATCGCTAAAAACTCTTTTACTCCTCACATTAACTATGCTGCAATATTTAATTAATGGTAGTTTCGTCACACTAACTATTTTTATCTAGAATTTTATATTTTCTTAATGGGTGCGCCCAAGGCAAATTGGTCACTTATTGTGGAGCGGAGGGAGTAGTATGAATGATCTAGAAATTTTCACGAAGTTTGATATCCTGTTTGGCCAAGCTTTTAGGAAGCCAAACATTTTTTTAAAATAAACAACAACATACTCAATATATTTTTACGCGCGGGGTCTAAGGAGGGTAATATGTACGCAGCCCTTACTCTTACCTTGTGAAGGTATATAGGCTATTTCTGAAATACCTTCGGCTCAATAAAGCAAAATCATAACAGTTACGACAAAGAGCTACATAAAATGAAATAGTAACAGTCTAGAAAAAAATAGGATCGAATCAAAGGAAACATCAGGTAATCCAAAAATAGGGAACAACACGAGGATAACACTAGTACTACGGCTAAGGAAGGAAGTACATGTTTGAAAAGGAAAAATACTCGACTACTTACTAACCTACGACCCTAATTTTCGACATCCATATCGTCCTATCAAGGTCATGTCCTCAGTAAGCTGAAGATGCGTCATGTCCTGCTTGATCACCTCTGTCCAATATTTCTTAGGCCCATCACGCCCCCCCCCCCCATTGAATTCGTCATAGCCAACCTCTCACACCTCCTCGCTGAGACATCTGTGTTTCTCCTCTTCATGTGCCCAAACCATCTTAGTCTGGCTTCATGCATCTTGTCTACCACACAGGCCACTCCCACCTTATCTCAAATATCTTTATTCCTAATCCTATCCCTCATAGTATGACCACACATCCATCTCAGCATCATCATCTCTACAACTTGTAACTTCTGAACATGAAAGGTCTTGACTAGCCAACACTCCGCCCCATACAACATGGCCGATCTAACCACTATTCTGTAAAACTTACCTTTAAGTCTTGGTGGTATATTCTTGTCACACAAGACGCCGGATGCAAGCCTTCACTTCATCCACCCCGCTCCAATACGATATGTGACATCCTCTTCAATCTCCTCATTTTCTTGGATTATAAAACCAAGATACTTAAAACTTTATCTCTTGAATAGGCTTGTGTGTCAAGCCTCACTTCAATATCAGCCGCCCGAGTCACTTTACTAAACTTGCACTCTAAGTATTTTATTTTAGTCATGTTCAATTTGAAACCTTTAGACTCCAGGGCCTGCCTCCAGACCTTCAGTATAGTGTTAACCCCGCCTCGTGTCTTGTCTATCAGTATTATGTCATCTGTAAATAACATGCACCAAGGTAATTCCCCTTAAATATGTAGTGTCAACTCATCCATCACCAAGGCAGATAGGAACAGGCTAAGCATTGATCCCTAATACAACCCCCATCTACTAGAAAGTGCCCCGAGTCCCCCTCTCACCGTTCTCACCCGGATTTTGGCTCCATCATATAAGTCATTAATCGTCCTAGTGTATGCGACATGTACACCTCTAACTTTGATGCGGCACTTTGTCATATGCCTTTTCCAGGTCAATGAAAACCATATGTAAGTCATGCTTACTCTTTAGATATTTTTCCACTAATCTCCTAACAAGATAAAAAGTTTCTTCCATCGAATGCCCCGGCATGAATCTGAATTGGTTCTCAAAAATAGACACGCCCTTCCTTATCCTCATCTCCACCACCCTCTTCCAAACTTTCATAGTATGGCTTAGTAGTTTGATGCCCCTGTAATTATTGTAATTTTAAATATCACCTTTTTTTTTATAGTGAGATCATTGTATTCTACCTCTACTCATCGGGCATCCTTGCCATCCTAAAAATGATATTGTAAGGACCCGTAAAAATTTAAACCAAAAACTCGGGTTTTTGTGGTGCAAAGTTAGATTCCTACGTTATTATAGTAGAAATTCTAAGAGGAAAATGTATCGCAGAAGGACGCATTTCTGCGGCCCATTATGCGGCCGCATAATCACTCTGCGGACCGCATAATGGCCGCAGAGTGAAGCAGTACGTTGGCCAATTTGAGGTCAGCTTTGTGGTCGATTATACGACCGCATAACCACTATGCAGATCGTATGTCGATCGCATAACCCCTCTTGGGTTTTTTGCGGAGGGAGTTATGCGGTGCATTATGCGACCGCAGAACGAGTATGCGGACCACATACTGGTCGCATACCTGGGCCGTAAGCTCAGGCCCCTTAGAGCCATTTCTGCGGTCACTTTGCGGATCGCATAACCATTATGCGGTCGCAGACCTGTGTCGGGGCACCCATTTTCTTAATTTAAAACCCGACCCTCATTCCGCTAAAATACCTCTTTAGTCTATTTTGAAGCTCATTTCTGATATTTATAGTGCGTGAGAGAGAGAGTTCTAGAGGGAGGACCTAATTTTCATCAATTAATCTTCAACCATCACTCAAAGCTTGGAAATACTCAAGTAGAGCACCAAATTCTTCATCCAAAAAGGTAAGATTTCATCACCCCAGCTCTTAATTTCAAACATAGCTATAATGGGGTACTAGGGTAATACTGCATGGGTATGAAAGTGGTTCATCTTGCATGCATGTGATAAAGAGTATGGGAAAAATAAAAAGTGAACTAGAACTATGAACATTTTCCTAATTTTGGGTTCAATTTGTATATTACAAAAATAGATTGAGGTTGCTAAGGGTTCTAGATAATTATAAAGTCTAAAGAAGCGCAATTGAGGTATGTATGGCTAACTCTTTTTTTCTTAGAATCGAACTCTTGGTGTCCGAATAATTGGTGTAAGTTCCAACTTGATCATACTAGAATTGTTTGCCTTAGTGTATTGGATTGAAAGATTCATGTTTTCTAATTATTTTAGATAGTTACCATGTCATCATGCTATTTGAGAACGAAACCATGATTTTCCAAGCTCCTTCACTTGTGTGTGAAATGCCTTATGTGATGGTACTTATCAACATGAATGATGATGTTATTTGAAAGAATACAAAGGGAAAGACTTGAATTGTAAAATGTTCCCATGTGCCAAGAACTACTTAATAAATGAGGTTGTTTGTGCCATGTAACGAAAGATGGGAAAGAGTTGTGAATTGAGTGAACAATTGAAAGAGGTTATATCTCAAGTGAGATGGCTTAGCCGATCGGGCCAAGATCGAATGCCATGTTGTACACATGGTGGCATTTGTGTTGGAATCATTGATTTACATTGTGGATATGGATATTTTTCACTTGAGATGGCTTAGCCGGTCGGGGCGAGACCGGACTCCGTATAAAAATACGATGGCATTATGAGTTGTGGCTTTGGCACTAAAGATTATTAACCTAAAAAGATGGAAAAATTGAACTGGAAACTATGTGATCCTTACTTGGTGTTTCTTTGTATTTCTATGAAGTACTTATTGATTATTATAACTGCCTTCTCTTTGTTTCACTATTCATTCTACTAAGATTGGTGTTTGCCTTACATACTAGTACTATTCGACAGTACTAACGTCCCTTTTGCCGGGGGCGCTACATCTTTGAATGGATGTAGGTGGTTCCATCGTAGATAGTGCCGATCGCAGATAGGTGGTGCTCTCCTTCTCTCCTCTCAGCAGTCTTGGTGAGCCCCATTTCTCCCAGGGGTCATGTAGTCCTTCTTTTGTATAAGTTTTCATATTTTGAGGTATAGACGGAGCCTTGTTGTCGGCATTGTCATGTTGCTTTTTTGTACCCTTAGAGGCTCCGTAGACGTTTATGTAGGTCATGTATGTATGTTGGGGTGGTCGTTGGATCGAGTTGTATTTTGTAAACTTAACTATGGCATAATGTATATAATGAAAAATGAACTAGCAACGTTTATATATTTATATAACTGATCTCTCCCCTGTTTTACAAATGGTGATGCGTTCCCTTTTTGAATTACGAATTAGTCGGGTAGGAAAGGTTTAATAGGCTTGCTCGACCGAGTTCACTCGGTTGAGCGCCGGTCGCGCTCCCCGAGGCTGGGGCGTGACAAACTTGGTATCAGAGCTTAAGGTTTTAAAGTGTCCTAGGATGTTTTGGAGTCGTGTCAAGTAGAGCCCTTCTTATCGGTGTGTTGTTGACCACATCTATAATTAGGAGCTACTTGGACATTTAAGAATGATACCCTTCATTGTTGTTCTATATCGTTCGATAGAGCGGAACGTTAGGTTGTTTTCCCCTAACTCGTGCATTGTTCTAACTTTCAGTAATTTGCACCTAAGAAGAGAGCGAGAATTGGCCAAGAAGCCAATACCACCCTAGGAGTGGTTGTTAATCCCTTACTTGATAATGCGGGTGAGGATAACCCCCCTACTATCACACTGCCTGATTCATCTATTCCAGAATAGACTACCCCAGTTTCCACACCCGCGGAGGGTGCCACAATCCCTCCCGCCGATATACTTGTTCCACCTCCAGCCCCAGTTCCCGGTCTCGGTATTTCTGATGGAGATCTTAGAGGAGCTATTCAGAAGCTGACTCAGTTAGTAGCTTCCTAGGCTCAGAGGTCAAATGTTGCATCCACCTCATTTAGCTTGCAAGGATATTCTTTCGATTCCAGGGTAAACAGGTTCCTTCAGTTAGACCCTCCAGTGTTCACAGGTACTGATCCCGGGGCAGACCCTCAGGATTTCATTGATGAAATGCATAAGACTCTCCGAGTTATACGTGCTACTGAGACAGAGGGAGTAGAGTTCGCTTTCTATCGTCTGAAAGGGGTGGCATATTCCTGGTTTGAGATGTGGGAGGATTCCCGTGAGGAGGGGAGCCTTCCGGCGGGATGGAGTGAGTTCGTGAATGCCTTCATAGACCATTTCCTGCCTGCCGAGACTAAGGCAACCCGTGCTGTGGAGTTTGAGATGCTTAAACAGGGTAGTAGGAATGTGTGGGAATATCACATGGAGTTCGTGCGCCTGTCAAAGTATGCTGCTCATATGATGCCGACTATGGAGACTAGGGTACGTCGATTTGTGCAGGGCCTTAACCCTTTGGTTATTAATGAGGCTGACCCAACTGCTCTAAATTACGACATGAAATATGGAAAGATGGTGGCATTTGCCCAAGCTACAGAGGCTCGAAAGTTAAAGTTCAGGATGGAACGGGAAAGTAGTAGTAGGGCCCGATCAGCGGGCAACCTTGGGGATTCATTCGGAGGTGGGAGATCATCTTTTCGGGGAGGATCATTAGGTCCATCCCAGTCCTATGCTCAGTCTTTAGCTAGTGCCCCGCCATCAGGACACGGTCAGCAGTAAGGGAGTCGCTTTAGGCCCGGTCAGGGCAGCAGGGGGTCCCACCATTAGGGCCGATTAGGAGGGAGATTCCAGCAACAGCAGAGGGTCCCATGCCCTAAGTGTGGGAGGATACATTCGATAGTCTGCTACCTGGACATGCCGGTATGTTATGGATGCAGAATGAGAGGCCATATTCAGAGGGAGCATCGTGCATCCCGTCAGGGTGCAAGCAGGGGCACAACTCAGTCATCCAATCCTACAGTCGCTACATCTTCAGCACCCCCTCCAGCTCGAGGCTCTCCAGCACCCACAGGGTGTGGTGCACAGAGTTCGGGAGGACTCAACCGATTCTATGCTATGAGTGGTCGACAGAGTACGGAGGCTTCCCCAGATATCGTCACAGATATATTGACTGTTCAATCTCATGATGTGTATGCCCTTATTGATCCCGTATGTTCTTTGTCCTATGTTACTCCTTATGTTGCTACGAGCCTTGGGATAGAACCGGAATAGCTTCATGAGTCGTTCTATGTATCTACTCCGGTTGCGAGTCTATTATGGCCGCACGGGTTTATAGGGATTGTGTTGTCACGGTGCATGGTCGGGATACCATGGCCGATCTTATTGAACTAGGGATGATTGATTTTGATGTAATAATAGGAATGGATTGACTTTATTCATGTTTTGACAAACTCAATTGCCGAGCCAGAATTATGAGGCTTGAGTTTCCTAACGCGCCAACTGTTGAGTGGGAGGGGAATAATATTATGCCAAAAGGTAGGTTTATAACTCTGAATCGCCCTAGGATGTGGTTTAACTGTCAAATCCTAATAGGCGACCAACTATGTGTTCATGTCAAATATAATCGACCATTGAATGACTTAAGAAACTCTTTTCTTCTATCATTCAATTGTCCTAGCCAATGTCTTAGTTTGGTCGTTTATAATTTGATGACAACATGGAGTTTAAACTCATTACCAAGAGTTGACATATTCCATCTTGATCAATCACTAATTCTACAAGTATTTAATCGTACCCAATATCCTTTCAACTATCGCCCTAGGGCCATATGTGTCTAGTATCAAAGCACAATAAATAACTTGTCAATTACTATGACGATCTCAGGTCAAAGGAAACTCTTACATCACATTCTTCAAGAGAGTATCCTATTGACAGTTTATGGTACTTCTAACCATTAGGAATTATCCAATGAGTCTGTTCAATGTTCATATCTCTATATGCATCATTTATCAATGTGATTTAGTTAATGAGATCAACTAATCTTTATCTCATAAAGACGATCACATAAATATTGATCTAACCGGATTACTAATATCCAAATTAATAATTCTACGATCAAGAACAAATTTAGATTAAATTAAAGAAACTTTACTCTCATTATCATGATCTCCATCACGATGACAAGTTTCAAAATTTAATCAAGGACCTTATTAAATTAATCTATAAATTAATAATAATGATAAAAGAATATCAAATGCTATATATATTTATATGAAATAACGTTCACAAAAATATATTCAGATTATCAAATATGAGATTGGATTTAGGGCATATCTACTATATTTCTAACATTTAGGGTAGGATAGTTTTTTCTAGGCTGCAAACTAAACACTAGACTAATCATATACGATGGATTGTTTTGTATAAGACACTACAATCTCCCCTCCAACATTCAACTAACAGTATAACGTGCTAGCAATTACTAATTTAAAACTTTTGAAATCCGGGAAAAAAGTTTAAACGTTGGTTACGGGAACCAAACTAAAATAGATATCCCTTTTAAAATGTCCATTATAGTGATATCAAATCATTTAACTATCTATGACGACAATAAAATGTATATTAACTTAAACTAAAAATTTACTTTTTCTTCTCCAGTTTCATTTTCTCCTACAGTTTGAGCACTGGTCATACAAAAAAAAAGTCCAAATATAATCACTACACATTTTGTTTTACAAAAAAGGGTCTTTCAGTAACGATGGTACACCAAAAATCATAGAAAGATAACGAATTTATTTCTCTAACGGTACAATATATAATAACTTTAACTTTAAATAATTCCTAATGGGTCTACCGTCTACATAACTCCAGGTGATATTTCTCTACAATTTCATTGCTTAAAAATGCATTGTTTTGTGGGATCTTTACACAAATAGCCATCTAGATTTAATGTTCACTTTTTTAACTGATATATATATAGAGAGAGAGAGAGTTAGCGGCCATTTAAGTTAATTCTTAATTTTTTAGTCAGTCAAGTAATTTTGCCATTATATGTCTTGGCAGTGTTGCAACAAGTAAAGTCCGAAAACTATTCATGTCTTTTGTTGGGGAGATGCCAACAATCTCCCCGTCTACCAACACAATTATATAGTGATACGCAAGTGTTCCAATTAAGAATAAGGAGTGCAACCGAATGTGAAAACAAAAGGACAACAAGGATTATATGAGAGAAAAACCAATTGCTTCACTTGAGTCATTCCTTCTCTTTTTGGGGGGGACTTATGACTCTTAAATCGACTTGGGAAAGATCGTTTTAACCAAGTTTGAATCGATCATCAGAAGAAGAATCAGGCAAAAAATTTGAAATACATTATAGAAAAATTAAACTTCCATAGAAATGAAGCAAATGAAATGCTTTCACAAAATTGGCCGATAAATAAAGTGACGCCATTCCATTCTTTCTCCCCTCATTCCTTATTTTTCAATAAATAAGATGTTGCTATTAATTAGATTATGAATTACAAATGACTGGGAAAATTTTATATTGCTATTTTACCAAGCAATCCACAGTAATATAATGAAAGGAAAAGACAAATTTAAGGACAGAAAATAGAGTTAGAGGGTGTTTGGCTAAGCTTATAAGCTGGTCAAATTGGCTTATAAGCACTTTTTGGCTTATCTACGCGTTTGGTAAAATTAAAAGTGCTTATAAGTTAAGTGTTTATAAGCCAAAAATAAGCCATAAGTCATGAGTTGGTCTCCCCCAACTTATCAAATTTCAACTTATAAGCACTTTAGGTTTGACCAAAATATTTACTATTCTATCCCTAAAATACTTCTTTTTAAAACAAAACTCTTCGTATAGTTTTACTCTATCCCGGTTCTTCATAAAACCTAAACAGTTGTTGCCTCTCCAGCCGTGCCATTGCTTCCTTTACGTGCTTCTTTCGTTCTTCTCTGCAACTATCAGATAAATTGCAGGTAATTATTTTATGTTTTAAACACTCTATCAAGATATGTGTACAAATCCTCCTACGTGTTTCTATCAAGACAAGATGTGACTAAGATGAAAAGAATTGAAAGCTGAATGAATCCAATTTTTGGTTTTGGGGTCCAAATCATAAGCTACTTTTGTCCCTTTCATCCCATATGTTTTAAACTTTAGTGAGTATTTGTTATTTGTCAAATTTATATTTCTCGGACAGTATTTTTCTGCGTGTAATCAAAGTGACGGTACAAAACAGGCCAGCCTTTCGCTTTTACGCACGGATTTTCTTGTCTTGTATATTTTTTTTCTCATGACTTCTTGTTTAGAGTTGAGTATATTATTAATGTTATAAGGAGGTAGGCTACACGTATCCCCTTCTTCATGCATTGATGAAGACCAGCAAATACATTTTGGATGTAATACGAAAGATACCTAGTTATACATAAAATTTCTTGTTTGTGAAATTTATTCACGGTCACAACTCATGAGGAGAAAGAAGGAGTCGAGTATGAACATAAATTTATTGGAAGTTACAACCCTCTGAAGCTCAAATATAACAACACATGCTTTCTCTTGTTTTGTTAGTCACTAGAAGTTTAAGACAGTTGGTCTCATTATAATATTGAATATTATTTATACTTCAAAAGTATGTGACATACAAAAATAAGAAGGCGTTCTTTTGAACTTTGTTTATTTTGAGTTGTGCATAAATATTATTATATGTATACGTTTATAGCTAAATCTTGTAATCTCTTCAAATTGTTAACATTCAATTATGGGAGAATGACATAATGCTAAGTGGGACGAATATGCACATATTAAATTTATTAAATTGTGTGAGCAAGAAATTAGAAAAAGAAATAGGCCAAATACTTACTTGTCTAAAGATGGATGGAAGAATATGGTAAATGAGTTCAATAAGAAGACGGGACTAGAATATACTAGAAAACAAATAAAAAATTATTGGGATCACATGAAAGCAGAGTGGACTCTTTTTAAGCAGTTGATGAGAGGTGAGACAGGTTTAGGATGGGATCCCAAAAGAAAAATAATTATTGTAGATGATGATTGATGGGAACAAAAAATTAAGGTACATTCCTTGCCCTTTTCTATAATTATTTCATAACTCTATTAATTGTTAGTTTCATTTGTTTGCTTAGAGTAATTTTAAATTCTTTTTTACAGGAGAATTCTAAATACAAAAAATTTAAGAACAAAGACCTTTCGCTGATATGGTTTCGTTACGATGCTTTATTTACTGATATCATTGCCACCGGAGAGAGAGCACGTGCAGCAAATCAAGAACAAGAGTCGGAAGTTGGGTTAGATCAAGATGATGATGGAACAAAGGATATTTATGATAATGACATAGAACAATGGAATGATGAAAGAAGCGATGAAAGTCATGACTTGCAGAATATGGATTCAATTACGTTTCCTGAGCCATCGCTTAGAAAGCGAAAGTCAATAGATGGCAGTGGCAGTAGCAGTCAAGTGAAAAAGCGCAAGACAAAAAATAATTCATTGTCACTAAAAGAGAAGATGCATTCCCTTATTGAGTTCATATCTAATAACAACACATCTAAGTATTCAGAGCCCACCATTGAGAAGTGCATGGATATTTTAGAAAATATTCCTGGTATTCTTGAAGGGAGTGATATTTTTAATTGTGCTGTGAACTTGTTGACACAGAAAGAGATGCGACATGTATTTTTGAAGTTGTCTACCGATGAATCTAGGAAATCATGGTTGGAGTACAACTACCGACGATCCTTCGTGCCGAATAATCCATCTAATCCAATCTGAGAAGTTGTTGATGATGCCTTACCCATATTACATTAGCATTAGACGTTTTAACTTATCCTTTAAAGTATGTGCAGAAGGTTACATTTTCTTAATGTTTTGTTTCTTGTTTATACATAATGGTGGTTTAATTATTTCTTGTTTAGACATTACGTGTTTTATTTTAATAGATGACTATACTATCAACTTTGAAGTTAGCATTTGTCATTTTTAATTCGTAACGGTTTGTATGTCTGTTTCATTTCAGTTTAATGGAATGCTGGAACAATGACTTATTAAATGACGAAAATGAAGAAGAGGAAGCTCAAGAAAATAAGGAACGGATGGCACTATGTCGAATAACATGTAAGAGTATATTGATATATTATGAGAAATACATTTGTAGGGAACCATGTCGTACGTCTAAACGCACTGGGAATATATTTATCCAAGAGATATTACATGAAAATGAGACTCGGTGTTATGAAAATTTTAGATTGAGGAAGTCAGTGTTTCTTGATTTAAGCAAAGATCTAACTGATAAATATGGTCTTAAACCCACGCGTGGGATGTCTGTCTATGAAGAGTTAGGGATGTTCTTGCTGATTTGTGCACATGGTGCCGGAAATTGATTGGTACAAGAGATTTTTCAACATTCAGGAGAAACAATTCATAGGCATTTTCATAGTGTTCTAAAGGCCATTGGTAAGCTTGCAAGAGACATAATTCAACCACATCCAAGTTATAATGATGGTGTAGGAGATCACAAGCCATGTAATCAACGATATCTCCCTTTCTTTAAAGTAAGTGACATACTTAATAATTATATTATTATATTTTTACATTTTAACTCAAAAAATTACCTAGTGTAAACTTATATTTAGTTTATGCATGTATATATTTTTAGGATTGTATTGGAGCACTTGATGGCACACATGTGAAAGCAAGATTGCCTCAAGGTCAAGAGATACCATATATTGGGCGTAAAAGTTATCCAACTCAAAATATTCTTGCTGTTGTCGACTTTAATATGTGTTTTACATTTGCATGGGTTGGGTGGGAAGGAGCAGTTCATGATAATCGTATATTTGGTGAGGCACTTCGTAGACCCGAACTGAATTTTCCACATCCATCCGGGGACAAATATTATCTTGTTGATGCAGGATATTCACACATAAAGGGATATATGGCTCCATATAAAGGGGATAATGTGAGATACCATCTTGCAGAATTTCGTCGAGGTGCGACACGACAATTGCGAGCACCAAATGGACAAAAAGAAATGTTCAATTATTTGCATTCTTCTTGCAGAAACATTGTAGAGCGAACATTTGGGGTATGGAAAGCAAGGTGGTCTATTTTGCGAGATATGCCTTTTTATCATATTGACACTCAAAGAGATATCGTATTGGCTACAATGGCGATTCACAATTACATTAGAAAGAAATATAAGGTGGACAATGCATTCCAAGAAGCTGAGAATGAGAGATATGTGCCACGTGTTGATCCTGATATTGGAAGAACCACAAGAGTCAACGTTGCAGATGAAGAAAATGTAGAAAATCAAGGAGATAATAATATTTGGATGGCAATTCGTGATCTGATTGCTCAAGATATTTATGATAGTTGAATGTTTATTCTTATTTATTACAAACAATACATATTAAGTGCTTGTTTCTTCTCTACAAACACTGTGTGCATTATTTAAGGTTTTCTTCTTAACTTTTGATAATTTATACTCCACCCCTTCTATTTATGATTGTATACTTATCATAACATAAATTATATTTATAAAAAAGATATTATCTAATCATTTTTATAATTAAAATAACATGATAAATAGGTAGAATCTATGTAGAATCTAAAATTTTGAAGGAAATAACATTTTTAGTAGTGTAAATTGTTATAAGGTCATTTAAGTTATTTTAACATAAAAAGAGCTTATCAGCACTTTTTAATCAAACAGTTTCAGCTGCTTATTATTAGTTTAATCACTTTTATCCAAACACGTAACTGCTTATTTTTTAAATCAGTTTTAATACTTAGAAGTGCTTTTCAGCACCTAATGCTTATCAGCTACTCTAAATCAGCTAAGCCAAACGGGCTCTTATAGTAGGAATCAAATTTGTAAGTTACTAGGAAGAACTGACAAAATATAAGCTCAATTTAATGAAGTTAGATGGAAATGAATGCAATTTGTCCAAGTAAAAGCAATTAATCACTACAAAATCTTTTCTGATTTCCCTGTTTTATATTCCTTTTTACTCTTTTTTTGGGGTGCTTTGCATCCTTTACAAGGAAAAATCGCAGCAACAAAAGTATTCAAAAGTTATTTAGAACTGATTCCAATTTTAAAACGGTCAACAGAAATACTTAATTTATATTACACTATTATAAATAATAATTTTATTTTATCTGGCGTACTATTTTTCTCAATTTTCACAAAACATAGTGTATACGGTCGAAATAGATTTCGGCCTTCCTACGTTTGATCGAGTTCAAGTATTAAAAAGTCGGAATGAGATTTTGGGAGTGAACTCTGAAGTCGGTACTAACGAGCCTCGAGCCCGAAGGTCGTTCGAGGAGTCGGCTCGATAACCCTATCGAGCCCGTGACCGAATCGATCCGCAAGGCACTGCTTCGAGGTCGAAAATGCGCGACGCCCATCTCGAAGATCGAACTCGAGCCAAAGGGCCCGACCCAATAACGAGTTCGAGCCAGTATCGAGCTCACAGATAAGAGCCGTTGCAACCGCACCAACAGAGAGAATCTTGGTGAGAATCAAGGAAGAGACAAGTCATCATGAGCCTTCCACTGTATGCTTTATTTTATTATTTTTTGTAATGACTCTCTTCTATAAAAGGGGAATCCTTGTAAGCTATGGAGGCAGAGAAGAAAAAACACATTGTAACAGAAACAACCGCTTCTCGTATTGAAAGATATCCATTTATGCTTGTTTTACTTTATCTTATTCATTCTTGTTGCCTACTATATGTATTCTCATAGTCAAGAATACATATATCTCTATTTCTATACACGAATTATATTGCATATCCTTAGAACCACACACAAAATCTAACGTTATCCGAATTTTTCGGTAAACAGTTTGGCGCCCACCGTGGGGCTAAGGGTAATAGTGATCGTTTGACATAAATCTAAAGTACACGCCAGCTTGCAACTTCAAATCAGCAATGGCTTTACCTATCGATCACGAAGCCGACCTTCAAGATGAAATCAACAACTTGGCACCCAGGGCAGGAAGTCCACTTAACGATGGCACCGAGGCTCGAATCGAAGTACTCGAAATTCGAGCCGAAGTACCATTGGATGTCAATTCACAAATAGCTTTGGAGGCGAATCAGCGTTCCGAACCAGAAAGAAGCATTCAGGGCGGTGCTCGATCCGTAGCCCGAGATACCCAAAACGCGGGGAAAATCGGGGCCAGCTTACGTATGATCTTCGAGATGCTACAAGCCCAACAAGTAGCGATAGCTCAGTTACAGAGCCAAACTCGCGCACAAAGCAGGCCAGATTCCAGTCCACTTCGAGAAATCACCCCCAGAACGGAGCCCGCCATAGTGAAATCAAACGAGCAAGAATCGGGGACTACTTCCGGAATTACTAAATTGCTCGAGGGAACTCACGAAACGAGTTGAAGCCAACGACAAGAGAGTGGAAACATACAATGCCACGGTCGATCAAATCCCGGGGGCTCCACCAATAATAAAGGGGCTTGATTCGAAAAAATTCATACAAAGGCCTTTTCCCTCGAGTGCGGCACCAAAACCAATCCCCAAAAAATTCCGTATGCCCGAAATTCTCAAATATAACGGTACGACTAATCCTAACGACCATGTCACCTCTTACACATGTGCCATCAAAGGTAACGATTTGGAGGACGATGAGATCGAATCCGTGTTGTTGAAAAAGTTTGGGGAGACCCTCTCGAAGGGAGCGATGATCTGGTATCATAATTTACCACCAAATTCCATCGATTCTTTTGCCATGTTAGCAGATTCGTTCGTAAAGGCACATGCTGGTGCCATAAAGGTTGCAACAAGGAAATCAGACCTCTTCAAAGTAAAGCAAAGGGGGAACGAAATGCTGAGGGAATTCGTATCCCGATTTCAAATGGAACGCATGGAATTACCACCAGTCACAGACGATTGGGCCGTACAAGCTTTCACCCAAGGGTTGAACGAGCTAAGTTCGACAGCATCACATCGGCTGAAATAAAATTTGATCGAGTATCCAGCGGTAACTTGGGCTGATGTACACAACCGATACCAATCGAAAATTAGGGTCGATGATGATCAGTTGGGAGCTCCGTATGGACCCGAGCATCGGAACATGACAGATACTAAAACCCAAAAGGAGATCGACAGAGAACAAAGGTCGAATAGAGACCAATATCGACCATACGTCGCAGATTGGGTGAACAACGGTTCAGCACGCAATACAGTTCGGAACAATCAAAGGATTGATCGAGGGCAAAATTCTCGGGGACTTATGAGTAAGAGCGGCTTTGATAAATATGCCGATCCTATAGAAGCACCTCGATTATCATAATATAACTTCAGCGTTGGGGCATACGCTATCGTGTCGGCTCTCGGACGCATCAAAGATACTAAATGGCCTCGACCCATGCAGACCGATCCTACCCAAAGAAATCCCAATCAAATGTGCAAATATCATGGTACCCATGGCCACAGAATGGAAGATTGGAGGAAACTAAGAGAGGGAATAGCCCGCTTATTTAACAAAGGGCACCTTCGGGAATTTCTGAGTGATAGGGAGAAGATTCATTTTAAAAATAAGGATTTCAGCAAGCAAAACGAGCAAGAAGAACTGCAGCACGTCATTCACATGATCATCGGCGGCATCGATACCCCTCAGGGACCGGTGCTTAAACGCACTAAAACATCGATTGTGAGGGAAAAGCAATCTCGGACTCAAGATTACGCACCCATGGGGACTTTGTCTTTCGATGATGAAGATGCAGAAGGGGTCATCCAACCTCATAACAATGCATCGGCTAAGCTTGGACCCCAGGTTCAGACCGGTGAAGCAAAAGAGAAGACCCCAGTCCGAGGGAAAGCACGCATTCATAAAGAATGAGGTAACCAAGCTTTTAAAGTAGGGTCTATTCGGGAGGTAAAATATCCCGAATGGTTAGCCAACATAGTTGTAGTGCTTAAAAAAGGGAACAAACTTAGAATGTGTGTGGACTATAAGGATTTGAACAAAGCATGCCCCAAAGATTCCTTTCTGCTACCCAACATCGATCGCATGATCGATGCCACGGCCGGCCACGAGATCCTCATTTTTCTCGATGTCTATTCCGGGTATAATCAAATTCAGATGAACCCGGAGGACCAGAAAAAGACTTAATTTGTCACCAAATATGGAACATATTGTTATAATGTGATGCCCTTCGGGCTAAAAAAATGCAGGGGCTACTTACCAACGCCTAGTAAATAAAATGTTCGAAGAACAAAAGGAAAATCAATAAAAGTTTATATTGATGACATGCTAGTAAAATCCCTGCGCGCAGAGGACCATTTGACCCATTTGCAGGAAACGTTCGAAATTTCGAGGAAATACAACATGAAGCTCAACCCTGAAAAAATGTGCTTTCGGGGTCGGTTCGGGCAAGTTCCTCGGCTTCATGGTGTCAAATCGGGAAATCGAGATTTAACCCCAATAAAATCAAATCCATCGAAGACATTATCATTGTGGACAACGTGAAAGCCGTACAAAGGCTAACGGGTCAGATTGCAGCCTTAGACCGATTCATTTCGAGATCATCTGATCGAAGTCACAAATTTTTCTCTCTACTCAAAAAGAAGAACAATTTTGCTTGGACCCCGGAGTGCCAACAAGCATTAAAGGAACTAAAACGATATCTGTCAAGCCCACCACTACTTCACACTCCAAAAATAGATGAAAAACTTTGCTTGTACTTGGTAGTATCAGAAATCGCCGTAAGCGGTGTCTTAGTTCGAGAAGAGCAAGGTACGCAATTTTCCGTTTATTATATGAGTCGAACCTTAGGAGAAGCAGAGACTAGATATCCGCTCCTAGAAAAATTAGCGCTCGCACTGATAAGCGCCTCTAGAAAGTGAAGACCGTATTTTCAGTGTCATCCTATATGCGTATTGACCACTTACCCGCTTCGTAATATTTTGCACAAACCCGAACTATCAGGCCGACTGGCCAAATGGGCCGTCGAACTCAGTGGGTACGATATCGAATATAAACCCCGTATGGCCATCAAGTCTCAAATTTTAGCAGACTTCGTGGCTGATTTCACGCCAACCCTAGTACCAGAAGTCGAAAAAGAACTCATGTTGAAATCAGATACATCATCGGGAGTATGGATCCTTTTTACGGACGGGGCTTCGAACGTGAAAGGGTCCGGGCTAGGCATAGTTTTGAAACCACCCACGAGTAACACTATTAGGCAATATATTAAAACTATCAGGTTGACTAACAACGAGGGTGAGTATGAAGCCATGATTGCAGGTCTCGAGCTAGCCAGAAACTTGGGAGCATAAGTCATTGAAGCCAACTGTGACTCTTTGCTGGTGGTGGATCAAGTAAACCAAACCTTCGAAGTTCGAGAAGGTAGAATGCAAAAGTATTTGGACAAACTGTTTGTCACTTTGCACCATTTCAAACAATGGACTTTACGGCATATTCCACGAGAACAGAATAATGAGGCCGATGTGCTTGCGAATTTGGGATCGTCGGTCGAGGTGGATAACTTGGGCTCGGGCAATGTTGTTCAACTTTCGAGATCGGTAATCGAAGAAGGTCACGCCGAGATAAATTTTACAAGCTTAACCTGGGATTGGAGAAACAAGTATATTGAATACTTAAATAGCGGAAAGCTCCCATCGGACCCTAAAGATTCTAGGACCCTACAGACTAAAGCTGCTCGATTCACGTTGGCTTCGGATAGAACGTTGTACCAAAGGACATTCGATGGACCATTGGCAGTATGCTTGGGTCCGGGAGATACCGATTACATCATACGAGAAGTGCACGAGGGCACTTGCGGGAATCACTCTGGTGCCGACACATTAGTTCGAAAAATAATCAGAGCAGGGTAGTATTGGATCGACATGGGCAAAGATGCGAAGGAATTTGTTCGTAAATGTGACAAATGTCAAAGGTTTGCACCAATGATCCATCAACCCGGAGAGCAACTCCACTCAGTCCTATCCCCACGACCGTTCATGAAATGGGGAATGGATATCGTCGGCCCTCTGCCATCGATCCCAGGTAAAGCCAAATTTATTTTATTTATGACTGACTATTTTTCTAAATGGGTTGAAGCGCAGGCGTTCAAAAAAATAAGATAGAAAGAAGTTATAGACTTTATTTGGGATCATATCATATGTCGATTCGGGATACCCGCCGAAATAGTATGTGACAATGAAAAATAATTCGTTGGCAGCAAAGTAACAAGATTCCTCGAAGATCACAAAATAAGAAGGATACTATCGACGCCATACACCCCAGTGGGAATGGACAGGCTGAATCAACGAACAAAACTGTCATTCAAAACCTAAAGAAGAGGTTGAACGACGCTAAAGGAAAATGGGGAGAAATCCTTCCCGAAGTCCTTTGGGCATATCGGACGACGTCAAAATCCAGTACGGGGGCGACCCCATTCTACTTAGTATATGAGTCTGAAGCATTAATACCAGTCGAAGTTGGTGAACCCAGTACCAGATTTCGATTCGCGATGGAAGAGTCAAATAACGAGGCTATGAATACCAGCCTCGAATTATCGGACGAAAGATGAGAAGCTGCTCTCGTCCAATTGGCCACCCAAAAGTAGCGAATCGAAAGATATTATAATCGAAGGGCCAAGCTCCGCCATTTCAAGCCCGGGGACTTAGTGTTAAGAAAAATCACCATCAATACCCAAAATCCGAACGAAGAAAAACTAGGATCGAATTGAGAAGGACCATATCAGGTGCTCGAGAACATCAGAAAGGGATCGTACATGCTCGGCATTATAAACAACAAACAGCTATCAAGCAGCTGGAATGTATCACATCTGAAACAGTACTATTGCTAAGGTACGACCTTTCCATATTCGTTTACATTTCAAAACTGACCCATACAGAAGTCCGAACAGGGCTAAGATGGATCTTTCGATTGAAAGCACGCATTGCACTCTTTTTCCCTTAGACCGGTTTTATCCCAAATGGGTTTTTGGCAAGGTTTTTAATGAGGCAACCATTGATCGTGTTGCACTTTCAACAATATCTGAAGTTTCTTTACAATCGACCTCGAATACTGAGGGGGCATTTGGCCGACAAATACATCGAGTTCAGATGCAAGAGAGTTATTTCACAACAACAGGGTCCCAATAGGAAAAATTGTAAGAGCCAAATGGTCAAAACGAACCATGCTCATGTAGATTGGCCTGAACCCAGGCGCGAAACATAAAAACGTGTAATGACGTGCGAAGAAAGTTCTCTTCTTTATCGACATTTTATATCCAAGGAAAATTCCTCTATTTGGAGATCTATTATGCAAACAGTCAAGTTAACTTCGACCATTATGCCTACGGGCTACATTGCATCGAGTTCGAATCATTCACTCGACTGATAAGCCTACGGGCTACCTTTTATTTCCGAGTTCGAGCATGCACTCACTCGACTACTAAGCCTATGGGCAACTTCGACCGTTATGCCTACGAGCTACATTGCATCGAGTTCGAATCATTCACTCGATTGATAAGCCTACGGGCTACCTTTTATTTCCGAGTTCAAGCATGCACTCACCCGACTACTAAGCCTACGGGCAACTTCGACCGTTATGCCTACGGGCTACATTGCATCGAGTTTGAATCATTCACTCGACTGATAAGCCTACGGGCTACCTTTTATTTTTGAGTTCGAGCATGCACTTACTCGACCACTAAGCCTACGGGCAACCTCGACTATTATGCCTACGGGCTACATTGCATCGAGTTCGAATCCTTCACTCGACTGATAAGCCTACGGGCTACCTTTTATTTTCGAGTTCGAGCATGCACTCACTCGACCACTAAGCCTACGGGCAACCTCGACTATTATGCCTACGGGCTATATTGCATCGAGTTCGAATCATTCACTCGACTGATAAGCCTATAGGATACCTTTTATTTCCGAGTTCGAGCATACACTCACTCGACTACTAAGCCTATGGGCAACTTCAACCATTATGCCTATGGGCTACATTGCATCGAGTTTGAATCATTCACTCGACTGATAAGCCAACGGGCTACTTTTATTTCGAGTTTGAGCAAGCACTCACTCGACCATCATGCCCACAGGCTACATTATTTCATTCGACAATTAGATCCACGGATTATATTTCTTCAAGTTCGAATCATTAAACTCAACTTTGATTGAATTGTAAGGCACACATAAAGTCTTCGCAAATCGGCCAAAGTTGTCTATATGCAAAAGTTTTTACATGGTTGATTACAAACAAAAAATTATGAACTAAGCTTCCTGATCATCCTCAGGGGCGCTTGCTTCTCTGTCAGGCTCTCCCCCATCCTCGGATCCACTCTTGCTACAGTCATCATCATCATCATCGCCATCAGAAGCCAAAGCTTCAGCTTCAACTTCGAGCTCTTTAGCCTTTTTTATTTCTTCAGTAAGGTCGAAGCCCCGGGCATGTATCTCCTCGAGCGTCTCCCTCCGAGACCTATATTTAGCAAGTTCGGCAATCCAATGTGCTCGGGTGTCGGCAATGTCCACCGCCTCTCGTGCCTCCATTTGAGCAGCCTCGGCATCAGCCCGATACACGGCAATGGACTTATCCGCCAAGATTTTTGATGACTCAACAACGACCTTGGCTTCAGCAAGCTGGGCTTCAAGCTCCTTGATTCTCTTAGCCTGATCCGAACCCTTTTGCTTAACGTTTCGAAGCTAAACATCGGCCGATAATAAGTTGGTCAAAATGGTCTCTTTTTCCGCAGCCAGGCGATCGATAGTCTCCTTCCATCGATTACATTCAGCTTTGATTTGATCGACTTCTTCCCAAAGTGACCCGATCTTTTTAACCTTTTGTTGCAGCTGAGACAACGAAGGGTTAACTTCCATAGTCGAGTCAACCCCATACTTTAACAGAACGAGGCTCACCTGTTTGTCAAGTTCGGCCTCTTCTTCACGAGCCTTAGCCAAATTCGCTTGGAGGTCCTTTATAGCCTCGTCCTTTTGGTTGTAAAGAAGCCGCAAGGCGTCTCTCTCCACCGAGACCTTCTGAAGCTCGGCCTCACACTGGCTAAGGTCGACCCGAAATCTACTACTGGCCTGCATAGTAGGGAAAGAACATGAGTCAAATTCGGAAAAGAACAAAGAATCCAAGTATAGTAAAATCATTACCCGAATAATGAAACGTTGTGCCTCTTCCAGTAGAAGAGAAGCATCCCCAATGTCTGAAGCATCATCGACTCCGGTAAAGCAATCCCGAAAGGGATCCCCTGCACTAGAACCTTCGCCCATATCGGGGATCTTCAATTCTCGAGCTTCCTTAACGCCTCCTCAAAAAAGGTGGGAAGAGAAGGCGAATAACCCACTGTCATAGTCCCAAGTGAATCACTCGAGGCGTCCCGATCAAGACTCGGTACAACTGCCATCGGTTCAGGAGCTTCGGTGACCTCGATAGCTCTCGCATATCGGGTCACCAAAGCCGAGGCACCTCTTTCCTCTTCTTCTTCTTCGTCTTCTTCTTCTTCTCTCAGTCGTTGGACTGAGTCAATCGAAAGGGCAATTACCTTCCTCCTCACCCTTCGAGTTTTGGGCTTGGGGCCCTCTGACCGAGAGGCAGCTTTGCGCTTCTTGTCTTTCCCTGGTCTCGAGACCGGGGACTTGGTTCCTTCTTCACCACTCGAAGGCCTCAAAGCGGCATCCTTGGTTACGCCTGCATGAAAGGAAATCGGTAACGAGTGGAGCACAAAGAACACTTCGAAGGAAACGAGAAGTAAAACCTTACCATGGTTTTTGGCTTCCCATCTGCCTTTAGCCAAATCACGCCAAGCGCGTTTGGCATAACAGGAAGTCGAGGCTTACTTCCGAACCCAATCATCAAGGTCGGGCACCGCTTGTGGCATCCAAGGGACAACTGTATATCGGGAAGAGACATCAAAAAAAATCAAAAAATGATACAAAAGGCAGCATCTTATGAGAACAACTTACGGTCGAAATTCCATTCCTCGGAGAACGACATCTTCTCTTCCAGAATAAGGTCACGGGTCCTCACCCGAATGTAATGCCACATCCAACCCCGATCCTTGTCTTCGTCGATGCTCGACATCAAAGCCTTCGATGTCCGACGATGAAGTTTGATTAATCCTCGAAAGATTTGAGGCCGATACAACTGTATGAGGTGATTCAGGAAAAAATCCAGCCCCCAGCTTTGGTGGAGAAGAAGCGAAGTAGGATTACTATACGCCATAGAGAAAGATGAATCTGACCAAGGTTGACCTGATATCTCTTGCCAAAATCGATGATCACCGGGTCAACCGGACCCAATGTGAAGGGATAAGTGTAAACACTTAAAAACCCCTCCACATGGGTGACGACGCTCTCTTCGGGGGATGGAATTTGCAACACAACCTCGGAACCCCAGTTGCAGTCTTTTCTAACGGCCTCGAGATGACCCTCCATTATAGAGCACATATACATCGAAACGTGCTCGCACCGACCCGGGACGGATGAAGGATTCTCAATCTTAAAATCAATCTTTAGAGTACACGGGCCGAGAATGTAGTCATAGGTGGACGGCTCCACCTGCGCCTTATCGCCGGACGGCCGTGAAGAATAAGCTTTCTCCTTCT
The DNA here is from genome assembly GCF_000715075.1 of Nicotiana tabacum. Classification (NCBI taxonomy): domain Eukaryota; kingdom Viridiplantae; phylum Streptophyta; class Magnoliopsida; order Solanales; family Solanaceae; genus Nicotiana; species Nicotiana tabacum. The sequence goes on along the minus strand of NC_134098.1, from coordinate 113,211,328 downwards.
GAGGCACAGTTTTCGAAGTCTTAGCCATTGATATGGGAGGAAGAAAGATAAAGGAAAGTGAAAAATTGACGACACCAAAGCTCTGGTAGCAACAAGAAAGGAAGAAAATATGGGAAAATTTGGGGGAGTAAATGCGTGAAAGAAGTAAATAATAGGTGGAAGAGCTATTTATAGGCTCGCATCATGACGGTTCAATATCACAGATGGCCGACCGCCATCTGACAAGCATTAAATACCTTGAAAGGCTGAATCGATAGGACAGCTATCACATACGTCGTATTTGATCCCTGTGAAAATGTCGTCTTATGACCCGATCGATTCACCAAAAATCACATCGATTCTCACCGCATCCTTCGTGAGAAACGAAGGGACTATCTGTATACGGTCGAAATAGATTTTGGCCTTCCTACATTCTATCGAGTTCAAGTATTAAAAAGTCGAAATGAGATTTTGGGAGTGAACTCCGAAGTCGGTACTAACGAGCCTCGAGCCCGAATATCGCTCGAGGAGTCGGCTCGATAACCCTATCGAGCCCGTGACCGAATCGATCCGCAAGGCACTGCTTCGAGGTCGGAAATGCGCGACGCCCATCTCGAAGGTCAAACTCGAGCCAAAGGGCCCGACCCAGTAACGAGTTCGAGCGAGTATCGAGCTCACAGACAAGAGCCGTTACAACCGTACCAAGAGAGAGAATCTTGGTGAGAATCAAGGAAGAGACAAGTCATCATGGGCCTTCCACTGTATGCTTTATTTTATTATTTTTTGTAATGACCCTCTTCCATAAAAGGGAAAATCCTTGTAAGCTATGGAGGCAGAGAAGAAAAAACACACTATAACAGAAACAACCGCTTCTCATATTGAAAAATATCCCTTTATGCTTGTTTTACTTTATCTTATTCATTCTTGTTGCCCACTATTTGTATTCTCATAGTCAAGAATACACATATCTCTATTTCTATACACGATTTATATTGAATTATATCGCATATCCTTAGAACCATACACAAAATCTAACGTTATCCGATTTTTTCGGTAAACACATCGACTATAGTAAATCTAGTGAAAAGGTGCATAAAAAGTGGGAGACACTTGAAAAGATCAAATTTATGGTTAAATTTTTAATATCAATTGAGGTTTAAACCGAAATGGTCTCTTAAGTTTAGAAGTAGGTCCATTTTTATCTGTATTATGTTGAGCATGTATAGTCTTTTAAGTTTGCAAAACTTAGCATGGTCTAACAAGAAAGCATCCAAATTGACCATTAAAACTAATTAAAATATCACGGTTTTTACAGGTAACTGATATAAAAAATAATCCCGATTGATTATTTTCCAATTTCATTTCTTTCTTTAATTTCAGCACAAGTCACACCAAAAATAGAAAAATTCAAATGAGAAATACTATAAAAACAAAAAGAAAGGTCTACTAGTAACGAAAATAATATGACCGTGTAATTTAAGAGCCCGTTTGGACAAGAATTTTTTCACTTTTTTTCGAATTTTTTTTATTTTTTTTGGATATCACTGTTTGGCCATAAATTTTCTAATTTTCACTTAAAGATGAATTTTGGAATTTTTCGAAAATTTGAAAAACTCCAAAAAACTGTTTTTCAAAATTTCCACTCAAATCACTCACAAAACTTCAAAAACAACTCAAAATTATATTCATGTCCAAACACAACTCTAATTTTCAAAATACCATTTTCACTTTTGTTTTGAAATTTTACAATTCTTATGCCCAAACGCCCACTTAGATGATCTATTTGAAGATTTCGTCAATTGAACCAAAAGTGCTCAACTTTTATAAATGAGCTTTTTTTCATTTTTAGTTCGTGCCAGAAACTATTTATATTCGACAGTCGAAAAAGTATATGAAATTTATATAATTTTTGTATATAACATACAATATATATATATATATATATATATATATATATATATATATATAATTTTTTAAAATATTTTTCGACTATTATTTTGAGAGCGTCTATACAATATCATTTTCCCTTTATAAATTTAGATGATCGTATGTGCTCAAAGCACGAAAACAGAGATGAAAATAAATTTACTCTTGAACTCAAGGGATCACTTGGATTAAATTCTCCTCAAATATTATGGCTTTTTCCCATCTTTATTTTCTTCATTTACTTTTGTTTACAAATTTATGTAATTTATTTTGCATGGATACAGCTATGAAATTGAACACTTGGAAGCCCTTTTCACACTGCCAAACTGAAACCAGACAAACGCTCGTACGTCGCTATTCCAACTTGAAAGACTACGTTTTTATTACTCTACAGTGGTTTGCCCCGTAATTAATCACAAAAACCAATGTCATTTTGTTGACCTTCCACCATTAAACCACCGTTCACATTTCACACCACGCGTCCCTCCCCCTTCTCTATATGTAGAAGAACAAGACACAATTCTTCACTGACAACCCCACAAGTTTAAACTCAAAGTAAAAAAATATTTAAAAATAAATAAATTTTGTATTTTTTTTTTACACTGAATTTGTTTTGAAAAGATTCCCATGGAGAAAATGAAGAAAGGCCAATTGGTATAACATCATGGCTCTGAACTGAAATCTGAACTTGCATTTGACCAAGTGTTAAAAAGATTAATTAACTCAAGTTTAATATTAACCCAAGTTAACTTAACTTACCTCACTCTTTCGCCCCCACCACCCAAACTCATAAAGGGTGGGTGGTGTTGGTCAGCTTATAACTCCATTCTAACCCAAATGCAATTCTTGTATTCCTCACTCTGTCTCTCTGTCTCTTCTTAATTTGGTAAACCACTTTGGTTTACCAGAAAAGCAGCAAAGCAAAGAAGAGTGAAAACAAGAAAGAAAGAGGAGACCCTTTTTTTCTTGATTTTACACACCAACCCAATCTCTATTTCCACCTTCCAGTCCTCAACTCAACCTCCTAAATCCAACAAAATTGAATACCCACAACACCCACATTGCCATTTTTATCAATTGACGAAACCCCCCAAAAGGATAAAATCAGAAATTCAAAGCATAAAGATTGAATTTTTATTTTCTGGGCAAAAAGTTATGAAGAAATCTTCATCTTTTTCTTTTTCTTGTTCCTCTTCTTCTTCCTCATCTTCATGCATTGAACAAATCCATGAGGAAACAGAGAAGCAAAAGCTGAAACCAAAGCCAAAATCAAAGCCCAGAGCCAAACGTGCTACTAGAGCCAAGAAAATTTTAAATGCTGATTCTCCTAATTCTTCTACTGCCAGAAGAAGCTCAATTTACAGAGGTGTAACCAGGTATGTTTAAAATTTTGCTTAAACCCCACTTAATTCTCAGTGCTAATTCACACAGTAACAGACACACAATCAAGGTGTTTGTGAGAAATCATAAATTCAATTGGATTTTGTACTGGGTTTTGGTTTTTGGTTGCATGCATGAAAAAATGGGTGATAAAAAGATGTTCATTTTCTTTTGTTAATTAAATTTTTGATTTTTGGATGGACAGGAAGGTATGAAGCTCACCTATGGGACAAGAGTACTTGGAATAGCATTCAGAATAAGAGAGGACGACAAAGTGAATGCTCTTTCTTTTTTTTTTACTCTTATTTATCTTTCTTTAAGTTATTTATTTATTTTGTGGATTTAAAAAATGAATTGAAATCAATGAGATCTGCAGTAATTATTATATTACAGCAATTTTTACTTTTAATCTCATTTTGTTAATTTAATTAATTATCTGACTGTGTTCTTTGTTGGTTCTTGTGATGATCCCTCTCTGTCACTTGCAACGTTAACAAAACGCCTCTTGCTGCTTAGTTTATTTGGGTAAGCACTAAACCTCTTGCAAATTTTATGACTTTAGATAAATCAGAATCATTAGTGTGGAGATATGTACAAGTGTTTTCAGCTCTATGTACAGCACCTTTTATGCATAAGTTGTTCTTAACGTAATTTCACTTGTTTGACTGTTCTTTTAATTAATCAACAAAAAAACAAATTAATTGCAAAATTTTAAATGCCATTTTCAATTTGCTATTAAATGCAGGAGCTTATGATAGTGAGGAAGCTGCTGCCCGAACTTATGATCTTGCGGCCCTTAAGTACTGGGGACCCGCTACTATACTTAATTTTCCGGTAATTAAATTCTCGGTGTTTTCTCAATAAATTCCATTTTTTCCATTTTTGATATAATTTATATATTTTTTTAAAATATTTTGCATGTAAAACAAAAAGTTAGGGGGTGTTATTTTTTAGCCTCTTTTGTTTTTCTTGGAGGAGAAAACGGTAGTACAGTGACAAAAAATAGTCCACTATAGACAAATAAGGATACGGTACAATTTGTGAATCGTGATGTACAACAAAACAATGCAGATCGAAACGTATAGCAAAGAGCTTGAAGAAATGCAGAGGCTATCAAAGGAAGAGTACTTGGCTTCATTACGGCGACTGAGCAGTGGATTTTCTAGGGGTGTTTCCAAATATCGTGGCGTCGCAAGGTATTTATATAATATAAAAAATATAAATTAAATCATTTCAATAATTAAATTAATTAAATTAGAAAAAGTAAAAAAAGACAAAGCAACATGCAATTTTAATTTTTACTTATATTGAGCGTACATTTAGTAGAAGTCAACAAATTTTGTGGATTTTCATGCTTTTTGCGCACAACTGGTTAAGTGGGACCCACTGGGACCTAGTTTTAGTGGGACCCATTTGGATTCACTGTCTATATGTGGGCTGTGGGGTGTGACCATGTGAGTCATGCTTAAGTGATTATGGATTCGAAAAATTGACCATTCTACGAGCTGCATTTTGCAAAAATAACCCCTTATTTTTGGACAGAACGCGAATTTGACCCACTATTGTTGGATTTTGATTTTGATTTTGACAGGCACCACCATAATGGTCGATGGGAAGCAAGAATTGGACGAGTCTTTGGAAATAAGTACCTCTATTTGGGAACTTACAGTATGTCTCTAACTTATCTTTCTTTCATTTTGCACCTTAAAATGTGGTTAGTGTGATTTCGAGTGCTAGTTTGTTGGTCGGTTCAAGGTTTTTTAGCTAGCGTTTGGCCATAGATTCCCAAATTTATTCTGAAAAATTTGATTTGGGTGAAGTTTGGTTTGAGGATGAAAATGTGTTTGGACATATGTTTTGGATGAAATTTGGTTTGGAAAAACATGAAACATGACTTATATTCACAAGTTTTAAAAACTATCACAAATACCAAACAATACTATTATCAATAACATTCATTATATTATCGCAAATCATAGTCCTGAACATAAATAAATTTGATACAAAATTATCATTTTTATAATGAACTACATGATACACTATCAGATGACCGAGAATACGAAGCAACATCGTTACAAAATAATAAATGGTGGGCTCTTTTATAAAATACAAAAGTTAGGGACAATTTTTAAAAAATATAATAGGGATATTTTGGCCCAAAACCAGCTATTGAGCTGATTTTGGGATTTGGGACTTGAGATTTGGCCAAAATGTAGGCAAAATCTATGGCCAAACATGTGTTTGCCAAATAAAACCCAAGTTTATTTTGACAAAATCTATGACTAAACGGGTCCTTAGATTCTTTATTCTCAGAACTAGAATCGAAAACTTTTGGTTGACGCTAGAGGTATCTTAATCTTCTCCCTATAATCTTTGTTGTGTCCAATTCTTTTTTCAGTATAGGAGATTCAGTACTTTGAAAAGATTTATCGCTTTTGCATGTCTAACATCTAATACATCAATAGGATTAAAGCTGACATGGCACATGATAATTGGTGTTTTATATTATTTACTGCGATCAAAGTTAAAAGGCTGAGGTGGTCCAATATTAAATATTTGATGCAGATCTTTGTGGACCGTACAAAAAGTTAAGGATTTCTGTTCAACCTTATAAAAACTGAAAATATTCCTCTTTTTTCTTTAGTGGGTTTAAGCCTTACCCATTTTGTTCTGTGGTGGTTTGACTAAACTAGAGAATAAACAAAAATTTACTAGTACTACTAATGTCCATATTTAAGCAATCAATAGCTACAGAACCTCTTTAGACCATATGATTCTAGTTACTCACGAATAAGCAAAGCTTAACCTGGGATTTGGCCGGTTCCGACCATTGAGTGGGTCCCACATATGCATTATAAAATTTTTAAGTGGGTTGTTAAATTAAACATCACTTCCTATATTAAGTAAATGGAATATGGCACACCATAAAATTGGTTTATTTTTAATAGATATAAAAATATTGCCGTTTAGTTATGTAGTGTAACAACTTGCTCCATTCGGCAACTCAATTGAGCCAATTTTGATTTTTATGAAATTACCTGAATCATGTAGATGCTATGTACTTAGTTAAGTGGGAGATATTAATTACTACAGTAGTAAGAGATGTGAATAGTTAACTGTTTATTATTAATCTGTGTGTATAGATCTTGGCTCGTGATATTGTCAGACCCTTGATTCATGCTAATGGGCTGAATAATTTATGTTTAATCTCAGTAGACAATTATGCCTTTGGATTGATGCATACTGTCTCATCATCCTCATGTCCAGTCCAACTATACACTCCAAAAAACTAACCCTGATCACTGGAACAAGGCTGCAAAGACCACACCCTCCTTTATCATTTATGACATTTCTCTTTTACTTTAAGTGATGCATAAGGTACAATCTCTTCTTTTCCCCACCCATTCACCCCCCCCCCCCCAAAACAAAAAAAAAAGTAGAAGAAAAACAATCTCTCTTTTTCCCTTTGGTATAATCATTAGGTCTTTGATAGTCCAACTAATCTTAATTTGCGACGCATAGGGGCCCATTTAAAGGGGAGCACTTCTTATCCTTCAGACCACAAGGGTCATCCTTTGGTATAAGGTTGGGATATCTCATGAGATTAGCTATCCTACCTTCTATATGAGACAATTAATCCCACCATTTTAGGGGTAGTTTGGTACAATGGTGGGATATCCTATGGGATTAGTTATCCCACTTTTTATATGGGATAGTGTAAAAGTTATCCTGGGATTGGCTAATACCCCCAAACCAAATATAATATAGAGTTAATCCCAAATTTTATCCCAGGATTATTATCCTTATCCCATGTACCAAATGACCCTAGTGTAAAAGTTATCCCGGGATTAGGTAATACCCCAAACCAAACATGGGATAAAGTTAATCCCAAACTCTATCCTGAGATTATTATCCTTATCCCACGTACCAAACGACCCCTTAATGATGAAGAAAAACATGTCATGTACACCTATGGGTTGAACAAGTAGTACTATATCATTCAAAAAGAGTTGAAGTTAGACACTTGTGTTGTTTTCGGAACAAGTAGTAATATAATCCCATGTTACTTGCAATTGAGGCATAATTTGTTGCTTTTTACGAACGAGTAAGCCCAATCTAGAGCGTTTATATTGTCACATACATTTAGTTTAGTTAAGATTCATCAATTTCCTTGTTACTTATGTTTTCACTTGCCGATGGCATTGGCGATTGGAAAATGCAAAATACGGCATTGTGTATTTGCCAATTGTTTTGAATGGATGATGTCTTTGTTTAGGTCTGCTGCCTTCTATTTGCAATGTTCAGTTGGTGTATTCTGGGATTTTATAAACTAGTTCAAATAGTTGAGTGCAGTAACATTATCTGGAATGAGTTTAGTGGACAAACAGATTCTTGAAATCACTGGTTATTTACTTCTTCTCCTTGCTGAAGGCACTCAAGAGGAAGCAGCTGCAGCATATGATTTAGCAGCAATTGAGTTCAGAGGGCCAAATGCAGTCACCAACTTCGACATCAGCACGTATGCAGATAAGTTGAAGAAATTCCGTGAACCAGAACTGATACCGAAGGAGGAAAAAACAGAATCCTCTGCTGAAGTGCAATCAAATGAGGTGTCTGAACAACAACAGCCAGTTCAACAAGAAGAAGAAAACCAACAGAAGTTTCACCAAGAAGAGCAAGAAGAATTAGCAGTGGAACCAATAGTAGTACCAAAGTTGGAGTTTACGCCTTCACTTGATTCTGATGAAGTGACTCAACCAAAAGTTCTGAAGTTGGAGTTTGCTCCTTCAGTGGAATCTGCTGATAAAATAAAGGCCAAGGATCACGAGGAGGAAGATGACAACCCGTGGAACATGTACTTGGATGACACATTTGATTCCTTCCCAGTTTCCGACTTCTCACTTGACAAACCATCCGACTTGATGGATTTTTTCAACAATACTGGCTTTGACAACAACATTGACTTCAATTTCTACGAGCAATCAAGTGAGAATGAGTTCAACCTGGATGTATTCTCCGACAGCATGATCATCGACATGATTGAAGCTAAGGAGGAAGCAATGATGAATCCATCGAATTCGCCTACTTCATCATCATCTGTGTCTAGAACCACATCCGTTTCTAGCGACATGAAAGATGTTGGAGGTTTGGACTAAAGGTTCAGTTTTGTGTCGAAATGAAACTATAAGTTTGATAGGAAACCTTCCTCCTAGCTAGCTTTAGATGCCCTTTTCCTTTCCTAGATATAGGGACACAAGCAGAAGGCCTTGTGACTGTGTTTTAATTAGTTTCTTCTCCAAAACGAACTACTGCAGTTTAGCTATAATGTTGCTTAACAAGTTTTTGAAGGGTGAATCTATGCTCCCCTTTTTTTTCTTCATTTGCCTGTTGATATCCCCCAGCCCCTCAGTCGTATTGCATCTTTAATATTACCAAGACGAAACACAAAATGACACTCTCATACGCATAAAAGTTACATTCAAATAAACATGTAAAATGAGTTGAGCAAGGTTAGGACTCACATCTAATTAGAGCAAGAAGGAAATTTTCTTGCAATCTTGCAATTTTACAAATGTTCTTAGTTATATATCACTCCCACACAACATATGAGATCGATAAATAAAACTCAAGAAATGTTTGTAGGATCAATTAGATAAATGTTGTAAAATATGATATACTAGTAAACAAATTTTCGGAATCACGTGAATCAAAGGTCAGTAGCGCGACCCACAGAAGTCTTCTCACTTGGAATAGAGCTTAGGAGTCGAAGATCAAAGCCTAAATGTGTCGGGGTTGATCATCGACGATTAAGGAATTTGAGCGCCGAAACTCAAAAAATAAAATAACAAGACAATTATCAATTAAAAAGTGATGTGAAAGGTAATAAAGAAGTACAAACAAAAAAAGAGAAACTAAAAATATGATTTAAAAAACTGAACAAATGGTGAAATTAAAAAGAAACATAGGTAAAAGGTAAAATGAGATTATTAAATAGTACTAAGTCCAAATGGAAAAGATAATTAATGTAACAATAAATTATTGGAGTAAGGGATTTAATAATACAATTCAATAAATTTTAAGTAATTTTACAAATATATTGTATTCTAAAATAACTATAGATTTTCTTTTCAAAATGAATAACATGGCATGTAGATGTTGGCAAAATGATAACTTTTTGATAGTTTTATTTTTTTGGACAACTAACAAATAATTTAATAATTTTACTATTATAAAAAAATAATATTGTAACTTTAATATTACATAGAGTAAAGTTAAGCAATTAAATTAAAAAATTTATGTACTAGACTTGAGGACTCAGGTATTCAAAGCTTTACCGGAGTTGCATTGCATTTGACAAAATTAAACTGAAAACTACCAAAAAGAGAAAAAAGAATTAGGACAGTGGAAAAGAGAGCAGAGAAAGTTCTTCATTCTAACAATCCCAGCACCAGCGCGCGCGAGCAGAGAGAGAGAGAGAGAGAGAGAGAGAGAGGAGAGAGGAGAGAGAGCTAGTAGTATCAGTAACACTCTAGCCTAGCCAAGAATCTTTGGAGCACTCCCAACAAATTTTGCTGAAAGTTACATACAATTAGGCTCGAATTTCAGGTTTATATTTTTGGGTAAGATTTAGCCTTCAATTTGTATTCACTTCTAATCCTTTACCCTAATTGCTTAGTTTTTACTCCCGTTAGCATAATCAACCCATATGGCCTGGCTTTGTTTATTACGTTTTTGGTAACAATTAGTACTGCTTTCTGGTGCTGAGATTATATATATTAATAATTTTTTAAGCAGTATTACTTGTTATTTTCTTTGTCCTAAACATTATTGATATCTATTTCCATATAAAGTTTAGTGGAAGGTGTATGCTCATGTGTGTAAAATTGGAGTGTTGGGTTATTCTTTTTTGTTTTTAAATGTATAAAATATTGAGTCACTGGTTACCTTGTTCCATTTCATATGATGTTAAGGCCATCTATTGTTCATTTTCTTTTTACAAGAGATGACAAGAGGACGTTTTGATCAAGAAGAAATTGATTGATCTGTCAATGTCAGTTTCCCAGTAAAATGAATATTGAAGTGATTGATGTAGAAGGGCAGAAGAGGCAAAAAACTGGGGAAATAGCTGCTGAACTAAATCACAATTTTAAACAGGGTTTGCCGGAGAATTTTACTGAAAGAGATGCTATCGTTGAATTTGATGATGGGGAAGAGAAGCCATATGTGGGGATGGAGTTTCAAACAGAAGAAGCAGCAAAGAATTTTTTTGACGCATATGCTAGGCATGTGGGCTTTAGCATACATGTTGGACAGTACAGCCGAGCTAAACCTGACGGCCCTATCATTAGTTGGGACTATTCTTGTTCCAGAGAAGTTGTTAGAAGGAAGAATATAGAGAGTTGCAACGCTATGCTTCGCATAGAGAGGAAAAATTCAGATAGTTGGATTGTGACTAAATTCGTTGAGGATCACAATCATTCAATCGTGAATCCCAGCAAGGTGCATTACCTTCGACCTTGTAAACATTTTGCTGGTGCTTCCAAGACTGTTGGAGAGACACCGGGGGCTCCAACTGTTGTTATGGTTCCGGTGGACGGAAATCATGTATCTGTCAGTTCTAATGAAGGTGTTAAGGATGCTTCTCCTGTGGAGTCAAATCGTGTGACCAAGAACTTTAGCCCTGTCATACCAATAATGTTTATCCAGCCTTGCAGCCGAAAGAGAACACTTGGAAGAGATGCCCATAATCTTCTTGACTATTTCAAAAAAATGCAAGCGGAAAATCCTGGTTTCTACTATGCTATTCAACTTGATGATGAAAATCGCATGACGAATGCTTTTTGGGCTGATGCAAGATCGAGGATAGCTTATAGTCACTTTGGTGATGCTGTTATTTTTGATACAATGTATAGACCAAATCAATTCCAGGTTCCATTTGCTCCATTCACAGGCGTAAATCATCATGGACAAATTGTTTTGTTTGGCTGTGCATTACTCTTAGATGAGTCCGAGTCTTCCTTTACTTGGCTTTTTCGGACCTGGCTATCTGCAATGAATAATCGCCCTCCAGTTTCTATTACAACCGACCAGGATAGAGCTATTAAGGCAGCAGTCAACCAAGTATTACCGGGTACTCGTCATTGCATCTGTAAGTGGCATATCTTACGAGAAGGGCAGGAAAGATTGGCTCACATATATATGGCTCATCCTTCTTTTTATGGGAAGCTGTATAGCTGCATTAACTATTCTGAGACTATTGAGGATTTCGAATTATCTTGGGCCTCTATACTTGATAGGTATGGTCTCAGGAAAAATGAGTGGCTTCAAGCTGTATATAATGCTCGCAACCAGTGGGCTCCAGTATATTTTCGAGATACTTTCTTTGCTGCACTTCCCTCGAACCAGGGTGTAACCTCCTTTTTTGATGGATATGTGAATCAACAGACAACTCTACCAATGTTCTTTAAGCAGTATGAAAGAGCTTTAGAAAGTTCACTTGAAAGGGAAATTCAATCAGATTTTGATACAAATTGCACCACACCAATGCTAAAGACCCCATCTCCAATGGAACAACAAGCATCTAACCTCTACACCAAAAAAGTTTTTGCAAAGTTTCAAGAGGAACTAGTTGAAACTTTTGCCTACACTGCCAATAAGATTGATGGTGATGAGAGACTAAGCAAATTTAGGGTCGCAAAATATGAACAGGATGACAAAGCATACATTGTAATGTTGAATCTTGCCGAGATGAAAGCGAGTTGCAGCTGCCATATGTTTGAGTATTCGGGCATCTTGTGTAGGCACATCTTAACCGTCTTCACAGTGACTAATGTTCTTACAGTTCCGTCCCATTATATACTTAGGAGGTGGACAAGGAATGCAAAAGTTGGACAAGGATCAGAAGAAGACATTGTTAAACAAGGAATTAATTCTCTCTCTTCACGTTTCAACCACTTATGTCTGGAAGCTTTAAGATATGCGGAAGAAGGGGCAGTTTCTGTGGAGACCTATGATGCAGCGATTAGTGCTTTAAGAGACGGGTTGAGTAAGATTTCTATTGTTGCGAAAAATATTATAAGACCCCCTAGCTCACAGGGAAGTGGAAGTACTCAGGATGAGAGCATAAAAAGAACTCTGGCTACTTCTGATACCGCACCATCTTTATGGCCTTGGCAAGATACAATGCCTCGTCATTTTAACCTTAATGATGTCGGTTTACCTGCTGGTGACTTAAATCAGCCCACTATGACACCTGTGGCTATAAATCGTGATGGTGGCCTTGCTGATAATGTGGTATGAGAAGAAAGAAATACCTCTTTTGTAACTTGTATATACATTTCTCAAATTTTTATCTGTCTTTGACTATTTTGTACAAGAAAAGAATGACCTACTCAACTGCCGCAGAGATGAATTAATGCCTTTTCTCTCCTTCACGTATTTTGTTTCATGTAGGTTGTTTATACTTGTTTTAAGTCTATGACATGGGTGATTGAAAACACAACTCCAGCAAGTAAAGTGGCTGTCATCAATTTGAAGGTGTGTACCCTGTTTTAGAAAAGATTTTACTCTGAGTCATACTCTGGCTGAATACGGATAACAGATATACAGTTGATTTGATTTTTCTTCCTCCCTTGAGAAATAAATTTGATCCTCTTAATGTCTAAAATCGGTGGAAATAATAATTTCCTTTGTGAAATTTTATTTGGACATATTTGATACAACTTTCAGTTGCAAGATTATGGCAAGAGCCCAGCAGGGGAAACAGAAGTTCAGTTTAGAGTTACAAGAGTCACTCTGGAGCCAATGCTGAAATCCATGGGTTACATAAGTCAACAGCTTTCACTGCCGGCAAATAGAGTAGCTGTTATCAATTTAAAGGTTTGCATCATGAATTTCAAGATTTTATTCCTATCTCAGAATCTCATTGAAAGAGCTGGGAGCTGTTGAACTGTTGCTTTTCTGCTTCACATATTCTTAATTATATTATTTCAAGTTTGTCAGAATTGGAGCAAAGTAAACTCATTCAGTATGGACATTCTGATTAGTTACATTGGGAGGCATTCTAAAGACTATCTTAATATTAATATTAGATATTCAAATGAGCTTTATTAAGCTTTAACGTGCTTTCCATCTAGTGAATGAGCTTTATTAGATATCACTATGGCGACAGTTCTGAAAATTTTCTTTAGTAGATGGATGATGTAATTTTTCTATCAAGGGAAAGAGAGTTTCTTTCTTTTGATGTTTTGACGATTTTACCACCTGGCACCTGCATACTCGACATACAAGTGAATATGCCTAAATTATGTGAAACAAATAATGGCCTCTGTCCCTTCCCTCTTCCTCCCTTTCATCTTCTGGATGCAGTATCCCTCTGGTGTATAATTATCTCTTAATTATTCGGGTGGAAATGCACCGATAGCTTGGCCATGTATGCTAATGAAATGCTCTGCTGGGCTTTGCTATTAGGGATGGCAATGGGGCGGTGCGGGTGCGGTGCGGGTTTGAACGTTAGCGGGGCGGGGCGGGGCGGGTTCAAATTTTAAATAAATAAAAAAACACGCGGGGCGCGGGGCGGGGATTTAATTTTTTGAACTAAATGATCTCCACAACCCAAAATACAGTGTCATCAATTCATGTGTCTATTATACAATGAATGATCTGGCTTTTGAAATTGTTAGAAGTTTTGAACGTAAATAAAACTAAAAAGAACTGTTATATTCTTAACTGTTATGGAGTTTTAAAAATCTTTACTGATTTTTTTCATCTTTTTGTATTACTCCTTCTCATTTTTGTTTGCCGGTGGAATTCAATTTAAATTCATATGGAAAAAATTTCGTCTTTTATTTTTTGAATCACTTATAAATATTACCATATATAATAGCACTATTCCTTGCTATTTAATTGTTGAAAAAATCTGAAGCCATATATGGCTTGAGAGACAAATAAACAGCGACCCTTCTATGTTTGAAATATATGAATGGAAAATTTAGCTTGTAAAAGGCGATCTATTTTTCTTGTCACAGTCATCTTTTAAAAGGAAAAGAGAGAATTTTTATTTTTGCGGGGCGGGGCCGCCTGCCATTCCTATTTGCTATTTAGTAGTCCTTGATATGACTCTCCAAAGTAACATTCATGACAACTGAAAAGCTAATTATGAAGAGATAATAGATCCTTGTGAAATTTTAGTTAGAAAAGGTGTTCCTCTTGATTATCTACCAGCCTTGAATCGCATTTCTCCTTGTAGATTGAGAGGATTAATGTCAGTTGAATGCAGTGATGTATTGTCCTTTAATATATGAACTGATAGTTTTTATCATTTCCCATCACAGCTTCAAGATACTAAGACACCTTCTGGAGAAACTGAAGTGAAATTTCAAGTTTCAACGGATACTCTAGGATCAATGCTGAGATCGATGGCTTACATTCGTGAACAACTTTGAGTAGGTGAATACTACTTCTCTTGTTATTCTTGTCGATATATAAGAACTAGAAGCATCAATTGATTTATTTGAGATTCTGAAAGATACCCAGTGTTAGAAAGAGAAATTGAATAAATTGCAAGTGTCACCTGGATAGTATTATATATTTTGAGTTGATATATAAGTTGCATACATCAACCTTTAATGATTCAATACCTCTGGTTTAAATTCCTAAGCTTACTCAGTTCCTGATGTTTCTCTATGGAGGTATTCTCTGCAGCAGAATTGGTAAAGGTACATGGATTCATGTGAGTCAAACAAGAATAAGTAATGCACCTTCGATCTGAATCGCTCTGATGAAGCAGTAGCATTCTTTAGAACGATATGCACAGGATCTTTTTGAAGTTAGTAATTGGTATAATAATTTGATGGAAAGAACCTGGCATTAAAGCTGTATACAAGAGGAGAGAAATTTATACAAAAACATGACTCTTTGCAAAGAGCATTCAATCATCAATTTGGACTGGAAAGTTGTACGTGCTCCAAAAGTGTCAAGAAAACAAAGAGTTCATAAAAAGGGAAGACCGGTGCACTAAGCTCCCGCTATGCGCCGGGTCCAGGGAATGGCCAAACCACGGTCTGTTGCACGCTGCATTTTTGTAAGAGGCTGTTTCCACGGCTCGAACCCGTGACCTCCTGGTCACATGGCAGCAACGTTACCAGTTACGCCAAGAGAAAAAAAGAGTTCATACCTTATCCGAAAACATAAGAGTTCACACTGATCCAAACGTGGTTTCTTTATCCTTTGATAGAATCAGGTCTATGGTAAGTCAGAGAAGAACCATTCAAAAGACCAAATTGGAGATATTTGAAGATTGCTCGACTTCTTTTCCTACATCTGTGTTGTTAGTTGCTCATCATCATATAAGAAGTTGTTGTTGATGATGATGGATGACAATAACGAGTTTTTTGCCACATATTATGTAGGAACTCCGTGTAAATTGCTTGTGGAGGCAGAGACAGCACATATTCACAGCTGTAGTTATCTCTAGCAGCCACTCTGTTTGCTCTACTTTCTGTTAGCACTTAGTCTAACTATTCTATGTAGTTGACCGAACTTACCTTGTAGTTGTATGCTGGAAAATTAGTTGTACATGTCTGTGTGGAGGATCTTGCAAAGAATGTAATCATTTTAGGTTAGTAGTAATTGCTGTTTTATTGATAGATACCGGTCAATTTATCCTTTATAGTTTAGGTATAGGTGTAATCTATTATATTCCTATGTAAGCTGCCTGTGCTAATATCACTCCCATGTATGAGGGATATCTCTTGTATTCCGCTAGATGAAAGTTTGAAACCAATTTCATGCAATTTATTGTTCTATCGTCATTACATTTAATTTGATATAGTGTCCATGGTTGAAGGATTGAGTTGATTTGTCTCGAATTCCCTCTGTTCTGTGTATGTACCTTTAGTCCCTCTATTTTGAGTTGCAGCACGTAAACCCCAAGTAATTATCATTACCATTTATTGAATTTCAATTGCTGGCCTTCTGTCCTGAGGTTTAGTGAAATTTTTGATTGTTATCTATCGGAATGTTTCGCATTTTAGATTAGATATGCTAGGAATGCTCAGTATACAATTTCTGAATTTGAACTATAGGAGAGTGTAATATGACCATTAATTTAGCTTCTTCTCAAGTGGGCTAAATTTTCATGACATTTGTCATGACATAATATCCACTATAACAAAATTTGTGGATCATGACATTTGCCATGACATAATATCCACTATTAGGACAAGGATTTCTTGCTATAAATAGAGGAGCTTCTCCCCATTTGTAAACACACCAATTCAAGAGCTTTTCACTCTTGTCTTTCTTTCTCCTCCTTTATTTCATTATAGAGTATATTGTAAGAGAGTGAGTGTTGAGAAACACTTGTGTGAACCCTTTCTTTGGAATGATCTTGTGAGGTTATTCTCTTGAGGTATTTGGGACTAATTAGAGTATTTACTCTAATTTTGTACTCTCTTTTATACTCTTGTTGATATAGTGAAATTGCTCCTCTCCGCTTATGAACGTAGAGCACCTTGACCGAACCACGTTAAATTTGTGTCTTCTTTATCTTCTTTAATTGTCGTTATTATCAACTTGCATAGTCTTTGTTATTGTCATTATAACATTATTTTGCTAAATTCTGCACTACCCGGTTTACCGATCCTAACAAATTGGTATCAGAGCCAGATCTAACCGGATTAGTTTAAATAGCTAAAATGACTCTAGCAAAGTCTTATGTTGAGAAATTTGACCAAAGCGCAAGCTTCAGAATGTGGCAATTAAAGATGGAAGCTATCCTAATTTAGGATGACTTAGATTTGGCACTGCAAGGAAACGAGAAGAAGCCAGATAAAATGACGGACGAGGAGTTTGCCGTCATAGACAAAAAGGCAAAAGCAGGTATTATTTTAAATCTTTCAAATGAGGTTTTGCGTGAAGTTGCAGCAGAAAGCTCAGCCAAAGGCATATGAGAAAAGCTTAAAACCTTATATATGAAAAGAATAGTAGAAAATTGGCTTTACCTAAAGCAAAAACTCTACACTTTTCGTATGGCTGAAGGTACCTATATACTTACTCATCTTGATACTTTTGATTCTCTTCTTATGGATTTAAGTAACATAGATGCTGAAATCAAAGATGAGGATCAAGCTGTGTTATTGCTTGTTTCCTTACCCCAGTCGTTTAAACATATAAGAGATACTATGCTTTATGGAAAGGATAATATCTCTTATAAAGATATCAAATCTATTTTGAAATCAAAAGAACAAATAGATAGAGATATTACTAGGGAAACTAGTGGGAACCAAGGGGAAGGCTTATTCATAAGAGGTAGATCCAATAAGAAAGATTCAAGTAGTGAGAAACCTAAATCAAGGTCAAAATCCAGATACAGAAATGTCATGTGCAAATATTATCATAAGAAATGTCACATTATTTTTTAATGCTTTAAATTTAAAAACAAAGAAAAGCATACAGAAAAGAAAAATGAGCACAAAAATACTAACACTGCCGAAGCAAGTGTAGCTGCTGATGAGACTGAGAAAATTATTTTTTTAGCAACTAATAATAGTTTCAAATCTAACAATGAGTGAATTTTAGATTCGGGTTGTTCTTATCATATGTGTCCCAATCGGGATTTATTTACAACATATGAATCTATTGGAGGTGGAGTTGTCTTGATGGGTAACAATGCTGCCTGCAAAGTTATTGAAAAAGGTACAGTCCGAATCAAAATGTACGATGGTGTGGTGAGAACTCTCACCGATGTTAGACATGTTCCTGACTTGAAGAAAAATCTCATCTCTTTGGGCACTCTAGAATCTCTTGGGTGCAAGTACATAGGTGAATGTGAAGTTCTGAAAATTTCTCATGGTGCTCTTGTGATCATGAAAGCACGCAGATCTGGTACGTTGTATACTCTTTTGGGATCTACTGTTACAAGTGCTTCTGCAGTTTCAATATCAGATAAATCAGATTCAAACATCACCAAATTGTGGCATATGCGATTAGGGCATATGAGTGAAAAAGGTCTTTCCATCCTCAGCAAAAGAGGTCTCTTATGTGGCCAAAGTACCGAAAATATGGAGTTCTGTGAACATTGTGTGTTCGGGAAGCAGAAAAGAGTCAGCTTCAAATCTCCAACGATTCGTAGAACAAAAGGTACTTTGGATTACATTCATTTAGATCTTTGGGGTCCTTCACGTACCCCATCAAAAGGTAATGTCAGGTATATGTTAACTTTCATTGATGATTATTCAAGGAAAGTTTAGGTTTATTTCCTGAAAAATAAAAGTGTTGTTTTCTTAAATTTCAAACAATGGAAAGCTTTGATTGAGAAGCAAACAGGAAAACAGGTTAAGCGGCTTAGAACAGATAATGGCTTGAAATTTTGTAATGATGAATTCAACGAATTTTGCAAGAATGAAGGAATTGCTCGACATCATACTGTGAGAATGACACCTCAGCAAAATGGTGTGGCAGAAAGGATGAATAGAACTCTTTTGGAAAGGGCTCGTTGCATGATTTCAAATGCCGGGTTGACAAACGCCTTTTGGGCAGAAGCTATCTCTACAACTTGTTATATTGTCAATCGAGCTCCTTCTGCACCTTTGAACTTTAAGACTCCAGAGGAAATGTGGTCAGGTACTCCTGCTAATTATTCTGATTTAAAGATATTTGGTTGCCCTGCATACATGCATATAAATAATGGAAAATTAGAGCCAAGGGCTAAAAAATACATTTTCCTTGGGTATGTGATAAGTAGGAATTTTAGCCTATTAATTGCTCTCTTTTACTTGTATTTTGGACCAAAAATACGTGAAGGTATTTCCGGAAATTAACTTAATATGCTTGCTTGCAGGGATTGTTCAAAATGAGCTAAAGGAGCCATAATCAGCTCATAAATAAGTCAAAACTTGAACAAAAACCAAAATTGGGCCAAGCGGTGTGGAATGCGGACCGCGTTAAATAAGTGCGGCCGCGAAAGTATCAACGCAGACGTAGCCATTATTTCACGGTCCGCGATATGAAGAATAAGAGATGATTTTTTGGGCACAAACATGAACGCGGACCGCGACAAGAAGATGCGGCCACGAAAGTACCGACGCGACCGCTATGGGAATTTTGCGGACCGCGATTGCTAAGGTTTAGAGAGTGCATAATTCAAGCAAAAATAAGAAGGGCGGTCCGCGTCAAAATTACGCGGCCGCGGAAGTCTCTCACGCGGACGCGGTAGAAATTACGCGGTCTGCGAAACAAGATTCAAACCAGGTCCAGATGTGAAGAATACGGACCGCGATCAGAATTACGCGAAAGCAAGTGTACGGCCGCGGTCAGAATTACTCGGCCGCGAAACTTCCACATGGGTATTTTTGTCCGAAAATTTTAACTTAGTATAAATAGATCTTTTTGTCAATTTTAGGTTATGTTATATTTTTGCCGAGTATGTGACACGGCTAGGTTTACCTTTTTGTGCAATTTTGTACAAGATTTACTTTAAAACATTGAATTTTCATTTTTTAATTTAGTATTATGGATTATATCTTCTCCTTATCTTTGATTTCTGCTATTATTATGAGTGGCTAGACTCATAGCTAGGGTTGTGACTTAACCCTAGTGTGGGTATTTAATGGGTCTTGAATTTTAGGGCTTGAATGTCTATGGGTTAGTGATATTTAGCTTAGTTCTTGCTAGAATTATAGAATTAGTAGTTGCAAACACTGATTCATGCCTTTATGATTTGGTCTCTTCTTGAGAAAGAGGGATTAAATCTGGGAAAACTAGGCTAACAAGGAATTGAGGTGAACTCAAGAAATTGATAGCCCCAATTAAAGGGTTAAACCTAGATATAATAATACCCGAATTGAGCTAATATCACATGACTTGCATGAATACCCAGTTGGACTTGAGAAAGCCAAATTGGGCAAAATCATTCAAACTATCGAGAGATATAGAGTGAGTACTTAGGTGTGATGGCTATATTACGATCCCAAATTAATCAAGCTTGCCCTAAATTCTTACTACCCGTTAGATGTCCACTTAGGCGAAAGTCACTACCCTACTCCTTTTAAACTCTTGAAAACCAACATCAAAAATATTGTACTTAACTTTAATCATTGCATACAATAGAATAGAATTAGAAGTAGAATCAACACCATCATGTTTGGAAGTGCAATTAGGAGCAACCCACGCATCTAGATTTAGATATAAACCTAATTCCAAATCAATTAACTCCTTGTGAAAATCGATCCCGACCTTGTTGGGTAAAACTGCATCGACTATCCTCGCTACTCAATAGTGGTATAGGTTTGGAACCGATCAGTATGCATCTAGGATGAAATGATACCGACTATGGTATCATGATCCCACGGCACCAAAATTTATAATTAGCAGAGATGTAACCTTTGATGAATCCTCTATGTTACATTCTAGAAACGAGTTTTCTAGTCCTTGTAATACAGATAAAGGAAAGAATACACAGAAGCAGGTGGAGGTTGAGATTGGCATTATCTCTCAGGAAAGCTCATCAACTTTGGAGCAAAATACAGTTGAAACTCCTGAAGTTGAGCCAGAAGCTGAAATTTCTAAAGTTAAGACTCCTGAAGTTAAACGATGGTTCATTTGTGTACCTATTATTATATGTTAATGACATGCTCATTGCTGCTAAGGATTTAACAAAAATTAACAATTTGAAAAGTCAGCTGAAAAGTGAATTTGAGATGAAAGATTTGGGAGCAGCTAAGAAAATCCTTGGCATGGAGATCAAAAGAGATCGAAAAGCCAACAGGCTATTTCTGACCCAGAAAAAGTACTTGGAGAAAGTCATGGAGAGGTTTGGCATGATAATGCTAAAATAGTTAGTACCCCTCTTGCTGCTCATTTTAAGTTATCAGCTGCACAATCCCCACAGTCAAAGGAAAAAGAGAGGTACATGGCACATGTTCCTTATTCCAGTGCAGTCGACAGTATTATATATGCAATGGTTTGTACACGTCCAAACATTTCACAATCAGTGAGCATGGTAAGCCGGTATATAGCTTGCCCTGGTAAATCACATTGGCATGCTGTGAAATGGATTCTCAGATACTTGCGAGGTACTTCAAACACATGTTTGGAGTTTGGGAGAAATACTAACACTTTGGTTGGTTTTGTAGACTCAGATTATGCAGGTGATCTTGACAAAAAAAGATCACTGACATGCTATGTATTTTGCATTGGTAGTTGCGCTATTAGTTGGAAAGCTACATTACAACATGTAGTAGCTTTATCTACTACCGAAGCAGAATATATGGCAGTGACCGAGGCGATCAAAGAAGCTTTATGGTTGAAGGGTCTATTTGCGGAACTCAGTTCACACCAATGTGGTATTACCATTTTCTGTGATAGCCAAAGTGTCATTCACTTGACTAAAGATCAAATGTATCATGAAAGGACGAAAAACATTGATATAAAGTATTATTTCATCCGAGAAACCATTGCTGAAGGAAAAGTCTTTGTTCAGAAGATCAACACTAGAGACAATCCTGCTGACATGTTCACAAAACCTCTTCCAGGGTCCAAATTCAAGCTTTGCCTGAACTTGATTGGCATTTATGAAGAATGATTTTGCCCATTAGGTTTTTTTGCGTAGAAGGTGGAGCAAATTTACTATATATAAGCCGAAATTAGGCCAAGGTGGAGATTTGTAATATGGCCATTAATTTGGCTTCTTCTCAAATGGGCCAAATTTTTATGACATTTGCCATGACATAATATCCACTATAACAAAATTTGTGGATCATGATATTTGCCATGACATAATCTCCACCATTAGGCCAAGGATTTCTTGCTATAAATAGAGGAGCTTCTCCCCATTTGTAAACACACCAATTCAACAGCTTTTCACTCTTGTCTTTCTTTCTCCTCCTTTATTTCATTATAGAGTATATTGTAAGAGAGTGAGTATTGGGAAACACTTGTGTGAACCCTAGTCCTTTTAAACTCTGGAAAACCAACATCAAAAATATTGTACTTAGCTTTAATCATTGCATACAATAGAATAGAATTAGAAGTAGCATCAACACCATCATGTTTGGAAGTGCAATTAGGAGCAACACACACATCTAGATTTAGATATAAACCTAATTCAAAATCAATTAACTCCATTTGGAAATCGATCCCGACCTTGTTAGGTAAAACTGCATCGACCATCCTTGCTACTCAATAGTGGTGTAGGTTTGGACCCGATCAATTTTTGGCGCCATTACCGGGGAGTTAGACGGTCTTAGCTTTATATCTAACTATTTGTGTGTTTTATTTTCTTTCCTTCTGTTTTTCTAACTTTTGTGTGGCAATTGCTTTTAGGTACCAAATGGCTCTTAACGAGGTCCTTGGACATATTCCTCAGGGGGAGGAGGTAGATGAAAATGAAATGGATGAGGTTCATCTTGAACCTCAAGTACAAAGAAGAGGCCGCCTGCCTCATGACAACGTTCCAAACCCTCCCCCCTCCTCCAAGGGCAGCACACCGGGTGTTTTCCAATGAAGGCTATGCAAGTGCAATTGTCTCGCCCCGGATTTGGGCAGGCAATTTCCAAATAACCAATGTCAAGCTTACTCTATTGGAACAAAGGGGTTTCTCCACCGGAGCTCCACATCAGAATGTATATAAGCATCTCAAAGGTTTTGTAGACACATTCTGGTAGAGCAAGCAGACGAATGTATCTAAAGACGCTTTGAGGTTGAGGCTTTTCCCTTTTTCACTTAGAGGGAAGGCTTTGGATTGGCTTGAGAGGCTACCCAACCATTCCATCACCACTTGGGATGAGTTGCCGAGAAGTTCATAGCAAAGTTATTTTCTCCAAGACATATGGAAGCATTGAGAGATGAAATCCTTGCTTTTAGACAAGAGCCAAATGAACCATTACATGAGATTTGGGAACGGTACCGGACAATGGTCAAAGAGTGCCCCAACAACGATATGACTGAAGAAATGATCCAGCAAATATTTTATAGGGGTATCAACACAACTAACCAGTGTGTGGTGAATCAGCTCGCATGGAGTAACTTCATGAACATGCCATATTCAGAAGCATGTGAAATATTAGATGAGATGGCGGACACCTCTTCAGCTTGGCAAAGTCGGGACAACGTTCCTCAGGGTGACCCTAATGTGACCTTCACAAGGAACTCCATGATCACGGACAAGCCATAGTATAGTTGACAACTACCATGAATCAGTTAGCCAAGGCAAAACTTCAGCAGGTTCAGGGGCCAAAGCAAGGAAATGCCATGGAAGGAGTGAATGTAATGGTTAATAAGAGGAGACAAAGAGGTCAACAAGTTCAACACAATCAGGATCAATTTAAGCAAAGTGGTAGTGGGTACAACCAAGATGACTCTTATGACGATCAAAGTGAAGAGGTTAAATATGTGAACAATTACCAAGGTCAACGAAGCAATGTTCCAAATCAACAACAATGGAGATCACAGAGAAACAATCAAAATTAGGGCAACCAAGGCCAAGGGAATTGGAATGGTGGCATGAAATTTGTCATCAAAATTATCATGAAAATTTGGCCCACTTGAGAAGAAGCCAAATTAATGGCCATATTACAAATCTCCACCTTGGCCTAATTTCGGCTTATATATAGTAAATTTGCTCCACCTTCTCCGCAAAAAACCCCAATGGGCAAAATCATTCTTCATAAATGCCAATCAAGTTCACGCAAAGCTTGAACTTGGACACTGGAAGAGGTTTTGTGAACATGTTAGCAGGATTGTCTCCAGTGTTGATCTTCTGAACATAGACCTTTCCTTCAGCAATGATTTCTCGGATGAAATGATACTTTATATCAATGTACTTCATCCTCTCATGATACATTTGATTTTTAGTCAAGTGAATGGCACTTTGGCTATCACAGAAAATGGTAATACCACCTTGGTGTGAACTGAGTTTCGCAAATAGACCCTTTAACCATAAAGCTTCTTTGATCTCCTCGGTCACTACCATATATTCTGATTCGGTAGTAGATAAAGCTACTACATGTTGTAATGTAGCTTTCCAACTAATAGCGCAACCACCAATGCAAAATACATAGCCTGTCAGTGATCTTTTTTGTCAAGATCACTTGCATAATCTGAGTCTACAAAACCAACCAAAGTGTTAGTATTTCTCCCAAACTCCAAACATATGTTTGAAGTACCTCGCAAGTATCTGAGAATCCGTTTCACAGTATGCCAATGTGCTTTACCAGGGCAAGCTATAAACCGGCTTACCACGCTCACTGCTTGTGAAATGTCTGGACGTGTACAAACCATTGCATACATAATACTGCCGACTGCACTAGAATAAGGAACTTGTGCCATGTACCTCTCTTCTTCCTCTAACTACGGGGACTGAGCAGCTGATAACTTAAAATGAGTAGCAAGAGGGGTACTAACTAGTTTAGCATCTTTCATACCAAACCTCTCCAAGACTTTTTCAAGTACTTCTTCTGGATCAGAAATAACGTGTTGGCTTTTCGATCTCTTTTGATCTCCATGCCAAGGATTTTCTTAGCTGCTCCTAAATATTTCATCTCAAATTCACTTTTCAGCTGACTTTTCAAATTGTGAATTTCTGTTAAATCCTTAGCAGCAATGAACATGTCATTAACATATAATAATAGGCACACAAATGAACCATCGTTTAACTTCCGGAAGTAAACACAAATATCATACATGCTCCTCGAATAACCATGACCGAACATAAATAAATCAAACCTTTTATACCATTATCTTGGAAACTGCTTTAATCCGTACAAGGATTTCTTCAACAAGCAAACATGATCTTCCTTTTCTTCAATTTCAAATCCTTCGGGTTGATGCATGTATATTTGTTCTTCAAGTTCGCCATGTAAGAAAGTTGTCTTAACATCAAGTTGTTCTAATTCCAAATCATTCATGGAAACGAAGGCAAGCAAGACATGAATAGAGCTATGTTTAACAACAAGTGAGAAAATTTCATTAAAATCAACTCCTTGTACCTGACTATAACCCTTTGCAACTAATCGTGCCATATACCTCGCATATTCAACCCCTGGAATGCCATCCTTTTTCTTGAAGACCCATTTGCAACCAACAATTTTTTTTCTTGATTGCGGCTTCACAAGAGACCAAGTACCATTCTTGTGGAGAGACTCAATTTCTTCATTCATAGCAATCAACCACTTGGCTAAGTCAGCATCAGAAACTGCTTCTGAATATTTTGATGGTTCTCCAATTTCTTCAGTTTCCTGTGCAACTAAAAAAGCAAATGCAACATAATATCTAAACCTTAATGGATGTTTACCTTCTCTTCTTGGTCTATGTTTGGTTATAAAATACTTCTTTTCTTCTGGTTCAACTTCAGGAGTCTCAACTTCAGGAATTTCAGCTTCTGGCTCAACTTCAGGAGTTTCAACTGCATTTTGCTCCAAAGTTGATGAGCTTGGCTTAGATAGAATGCTAATCTCAACCTCCTCCTGCTTCTATGTACTCTTTCCTTTATCTGTATTACAAGAACTAGAAGACTCTTTTCTAGAATGTAACATCGAGGATTCGTCAAAGGTTACATCTCTGCTAATTATAAATTTTGGTGTCATGGGATCAGGATACCATAGTCGGTATCCTTTCACCCCAGATGCATACCCAAAGAAAATGCACTTTTTAACCCTTGGCTCTAATTTTCCACTATTTACATGCATATATGCAGGGCAACCAAATATCTTTAAATCAGAATAATTAGCAGGAGTACCTGACCACATTTCCTCTGGAGTCTTAAAGTTCAAAGGTGCAGAAGGAGCTCGGTTGACAATATAACAAGCTGTAGAGATAGCTTCTGCCCAAAAGGCGTTTGTCAACCCAGTATTTGAAATCATACAACGAGCCCTTTCCAAAAGAGTTCTATTCATCCTTTCTGCCACACCATTTTACTGAGCTGTCATTCTCACAGTACGATGTCGAGCAATTCCTTCATTCTTGCAAAATTCGTTGAATTCATCATTACAAAATTCCAAGCCATTATCTGTTCTAAGCCGCTTAACCTGTTTCCTGTTTGTTTCTCAATCAAAACTTTCCATTGTTTGAAATTTAAGAAAATATCACTTTTATTGTTCAGGAAATAAACCCAAACTTTTCTTGAATAATCATCAATAAAAGTTAACATATACCTGGTACCACCTTTTGATGGGGTACGTGAAGGACCCCAAAGATCTGAATGAATGTAATCCAAAGTACCTTTTGTTCTACTAATCGCTGGAGATTTGAAGCTGACTCTTTTCTGCTTCCCGAACACATAATGTTCACAGAACACTATATTTCCGGTACTTTGGCATATAAGAGACCTCTTTTGCTGAGGATGGAAAGACCTTTTTCACTCATATGCCCCAATCGCATATGCCACAATTTGGTGATGTCAGAATCTGATTTATCTGATATTGAAACTGCAGAAGCACCTGTAACAGTAGATCCCAAAAGAGTATACAACGTACCAGATCTGCGTGCTTTCATGATTATAAGAGCACCATGATAAATTTTTAGAACTTCACCTTCACCTCTGTACTTGCACCCAAGAGATTCTAGAGTGCCCAAAGAGATGAGATTTTTCTTCAAGTCAGGAATATGTCTAACATCGGTGAGAGTTCTCACCACACCATCGTGCATTTTGATTCGGACTGTACCTTTTTCAATAACTTTGCAGGCAACATTGTTACCCATCAAGTCAACTCCACATCCAATAGATTCATATGTGGTAAATAAATCCCGATTGGGACACATATGATAAGAATAATCCGAATCTAAAATCCACTCATTGTTAGATTTAAAACTATTATTAGTTGCTAAAAAAATAGTTTCCTCAGTCTCATCAGCAGCTACACTTGCTTCGGCAGTGTCAGTATTTTTGTGCTCATTTTTCTTTTCTGTATGCTTTTCTTTGTTTTTTAATTTAAAGCATTCAAAAATAATGTGACCTTTCTTATGACAATATTTGCACATGACATTTCTGAATCTGGATTTTGACCTTGATTGAGGTTTCTCACTACTTGAATCTTTCTTATTGGATCTACCTCTTATGAATAAGCCTTCCCCTTGGTTTCCACTAGTTTCCCCAGTAATATCTCTATATATTTGTTATTTTAATTTCAAAATAGATTTGATATCTTTATAAGAGATATTATCCTTTCCATAATGCATAGTATCTCTTATATGTTTAAACGACTAGGGTAAGAAAACAAGCAATAACACAACTTGATCCTCATCTTTAATTTCAGCATCTATGTTACTTAATTCCATAAGAAGAGAATCAAAAGTATCAAGATGTGTAAGTATAGAGGTACCTTCAGTCATACAAAAAGTGTAGAGTTTTTGCTTAAGGTAAAGCCTGTTTTCTACTGTTCTTTTCATATATAGGGTTTTAAGCTTTTCCCATATACCTTTGGCTGAGCTTTCTGCTGCAACTTCACGCAAAACCTCATTTGAAGGATTTAAAATAATACCTGCTTTTGCCTTTTTATCTATGACGGCAAACTCCTCGTCCGTCATTTTATCTAGCATCTTCTCCTTTCCTTGCAGTGCCAAATCTAAGCCATCCTGAATTAGGATAGCTTCCATCTTTAATTGTCACATTTCGAAGTTTGCGCTTTGGTCAAATTTCTCAACATAAGACTTTGTTAGAGTCATTTTGGCTATTTAAACTAATCCGGTTGACTTGGCTCTGATACCAATTTGTTAGGATCGGTAAACCGGGTAGTGCGGAATTTAGCAAAATAATGTTATAATGACAATAACAAAAACAATGCAAGTTGATAATAACGACAATTAAAGAAGATAAAGAAGACACAAATTTAACGTTGTTCGATCAAGGTGACCTACGTCCACAAGCGGAGAGTAGCAATTTTACTATACCAACAAGAGTACAAAGGAGAGTACAAAATTAGAGTAAATACTCTAATTAGTTCCAAATACCTCAAGAGAATAACCTTACAAGATCATTCCAAAGAAAGGGTTCACACAAGTATTTCCCAACACTCACTCTCTTACAATATACTCTATAATGAAATAAAGGAGGAGAAAGAAAGACAAGAGTGAAAAGCTCTTGAATTGGTGTGTTTACAAATGGGGAGAAACTCCTCTATTTATAGCAAGAAATTCTTGGCCTAATAGTGGATATTATGTCATGGCAAATGTCATGATCCACAAATTTTATTATAGTGGATATTATGTCATGACAAAAGTCATGAAAATTTGGCCCACTTACTATATATAAGCCAAAATTAGGTCAAGGTGGAGATTTGAACTAGAGTATTAGATGATTCTACGTACATGTGGCAGAAACTTTTGTCTAGCTGTTATTCTGAACCTATTTCTTCACTCGTTTTTTGGTTACTGATTAGAAAAATGTTCCAGTTAAAGTTACTTGACAAGTATAAAATTTACTAAGCATTATTAAAGTCCCACATCGAAATTTTAGAATCTGGACGATGTTATTTGTCAGGGCTTATGATTTGTGTTATGTTAATTTCGAAATAATTAATCTGGATGCCTCCACAAACCCGCGGAGGCTCCATTAATTGCGATTAACTTGTTTCATTTGGAAAGCAAAGTTTCATTTTTTATTTTTTTTCCAAATCAAACATATTTATTGCAATATTAACCCTCCCCCCCCCCCCTCCCCCCCGAACAAATTGAAGTGAGTCTACAATTGATGAGGTACTCTAGCCAGGCCCAGCTCAGTACAATCTCAATTGGGCTGGCCCAGGACCCATGTGCACTTTTCTTTTTTCAGCACCCATGTGCAGTTGATTATGGGTTAAGTTCACAAATAGCCATGTTTAGTATTTGTAATTGAAAAATAGCCATTTTCATGGAGTTTCAAATTCCACAAGTAAAAGTCCATGACAAATTCTTGGATTTTCACATGTGGAATTTAAAACTCCATGAAAATGGCTATGTTTCTCTTATAGGGCTGAAAAAGTGGCCAATGGGTGCTATTTCCTTGTCAAATAGCACCACGTGGCCGTTTATGAGGCCTTGTTTGCAGGAGTTGAACCTTTAGACCCGCGGTCTAAATATGAGATTAGACTTAAGTTTAAAATTAGGTGATCATTTTCGAACTTCAGACTATTAAACTAGTTTTAATAAAGTGGCCAACTCTTAAATACAAATGTACACCACTTGCTACTATTCGAGTAAGATGCTTTTATATTGAAGGGGCGCTATTTGTGTAACTCAGCCGTTTCAGTACTTGACGCTCTTTTGAACCGTTATCGGCCCGTCTAAGTTTATTTGCCCAACGGCTAGTTTTCTTGCTCTCATCAACGGCTACTATATTTAGCACTTTTATCATCTCCTTTCATTTTCTCTCACATCACTAACTCTGTCCTTTCTTTTCCGTCAAAATTCCTCGTTGACACTTCGGCTGAGAAGGGCAGTTTCTCCAATTCCCATCTGAAATTTCAGTTCCTTCTTCGGCCAACTTCATCGCTGAAACCACCTCTATACGCTGCATTCAGAATTGTAAGGTCCTTTTATTTTTTACTTTTTCTGCATAACGATTTTCACCATTATCCAAAATCCCTTTTTTGAGTTATTTTATAATGGTTAGAATAGAAATCGTTTTATTGGGTTCGATTTGTTCACAGCTGTTTTGATTTTTACAAAGTTAATGTGCATTTTTGTATGCTATTGATTTGACTGTTGCTTCACAGATGTGATGGCGTGTGGTAAATAATTTTTTTTACTATTCTGTCATAAGAGAAAATAGTAGAGCTGTATTGCTTTTAGTATGAGTTTTCAGTAGTAGAGACGAATTCAAAATTCTTTTAACTGCTCAAATAAAGGGTTTCATTTTCTGATTATCTCAGATCTATTTCTTTGAAATCGATTGATTTTTAGTGACCCTTAAATTAACCAAAGGCTAGTTTATTGAAGCCTGACAGTTAATATCTGGCTGTATTGCCAATATTTTTTGTGTCAAAGGTGGATTATCTGGTATCATTTTTCTATTTTGGGCATTCTGTAATTCATGTAATTTTTCTGTTGTTCATTTTAGTGTTTTGGTCATTAACATCCTAATTTCTCATTAAGATGTATTTGGTATTTTCAGTTTAACTTGTTTACTGAGCAGCAGCATCTATATGCATGGTCACTTGATTTATCTGATTAATGATTACAATTTTATCGGGTAGGAACAAATTGCCACGGTTAAACAGCCGTAATGTCCTCTGTTCAGAGAAGGCAGCAACCTATAGATGTTTCAAAGGAAAATGGAGGCGCCAGAGTACAGCAACAACAAGATGTTATGCAGTCAAGAGGTGGTAAGATGTCCTCGAGGCTCGACACCCCTACAGTGACAGGTGCTGCTAGGATTGTCCCATCTAGATATAGGCAAACTCCTCAGTCCTTACTCCGTTCTAGTTCAACGAGTAATCCTGGATTTGCATCGGTCAGTGCTGCTGCTAAACTGTTACAGGAGGCTATTTCTACTCCTGTAAATCCTTGTTCAGTGTCAAGTGGTGATGGAGCAGTTGTGCATAAAAAGCTCTCCAAAGTTTCAACAGGCAATGATGCTGATGGCTGTGCTGCTGCTGCTGAGAGCAATTCATGCCCGAATTCTCCGGTCTGCACTCAGAGAAAGCAGCAGCAAATTAAATTTTCTAAGGAACATGGCAGCACTAGAGTACATCAACAGCAACTTGCAGATGTTTTGCAATCAAAAAGTAGCAAAACCTCCTCAAGACTTGACACACCTACAGTGACTGGTGCTGCTAGGATTATCCCGTCTAGATATAAGACTCCTCAGTCTTTACACCGTCACTGTCCAACCAATAATTCTGGAGGAACATTGGTCAGTGCCGCTGATAAACTATTGCGGGAGGCTACTGCTACACCTGTGAATCCGTGTACAGTATCTCAGGATGATGGAGCATTAGTCTCCAGAAAGCTTTCAAAAGTTTCGACTTGTCATGATGTCGATTCTGGTGCTGCTGCTACTACTAAGGGAAGTTCATGCCCGAGTTCTCCAGTTTGCACTCAGACTACTAAGGGAAGTTCATGTCCGAGTTCTCCAGTTTGCACCCAGAGCAATAAGACGCGGACATTATCAACGGTGAGGTCTTCTATGCCCGAGGTTGATAGATGTCTTACTGAGAGAAATAGAGACAATAATAGCAGAACATTTGATGATTGCAGTTCTTATAAACCTGCATCTTCTAGTTGCGCTCGTTCACTGCATTTGCCAACTGCTGGCAACGAAAATTCCTCCTCTTGGCTGTCTCTCAAACCAAATGACATGTTTGCTTCCATCCCTTCTAGATCTTCTTTCAAAATGGGGAGCCTTTGCTTGCCTCCACATCCAACATCCAATAAACTGGGACCAGATGCAAGGAAAGGAAGGAAGGGTTTCTGTGATCAAGAAGATGTGCATTCCTTCAAGTTGCTCTATAATCGTTACCTTCAATGGCGATTTGCGAATGCCAGAGCAGAGGCCTCTATGCATTCTCAAAGACAGGACAATGAGGGAAGACTTTATTCTTTTGCACACCAGTTATCTGGTTTACGTGAAGCTGTTCACCGGAAACGCGCTGAACTTGGTTATTTGAAAAGGATCAAAACTTTATCCACTATTCTTGAAGCACAATTACCATGTCTTGAGGAATGGGCTAACCTGGAAGAGGATTACTCAACTTCTCTTTCAGGTACAACTGGTGCCTTGCGCAATTGCTCTCTAAGACTTCCTATCAGCGCGGAAGTTCAGGTTAATACAAGAGAGTTAGGAGAGGCTCTTAATTCATCTACAAAGGTGATGGAAATGATCAGTTTGCAGATTCAGAACTTTATGCAAAAGGCAGAAGAAACAGAAAGTTTAATATCTGAACTAGCTAGAGTGAGTGGTGTAGAGAGAGCTCTTGTTGAGGAATGTGGGGATTTATTGTTGAAGACATATATCTCACAGGTGACAGAATGGAGTTTAAGGGGACAGATGATTCAAATGCATAGAAACAACCTTCATCAAGTTCAGAAAGAGTGAAGATTCTCAAGGGCGCCTTCACCCCTAGGCCAATAAAGCTCTTGCTTTTAGGCCCCAAAAATTATTTTTTATTGGATATAAAAATATGTAATTCAAATAATTATTATTGTTCTTATTAATGATAATGAAAGCTTTTGAAGCACTTGTTGTCAGCTTGTTACCAATCACTAATCACATTTTTTTTGCCTTTGTATCGTTTTTAGGGATTTCATTATGGATGAAAGTGTAGATTCTTGAGAGAACTACATAAATAAGTCACAAGTAGACATGACTTGCCAATAATTAGTCGTTAAGACATATTACAAATCAAAAAAAGTTACCTTATATACAACATTCAAAAAACTAAGCAAAAAATGATTTCCTTTTCAATATGTATGGTTAAAATTTATTGAGACACACGGATGATGCAATATACAAAATTTGAGGAAAATTGAAGGTGATTGGACTGGTTTGGAGTCAAAATTTGTTACCAATGATATAATTAACATTCAAAAAATCTAGGCAAAAAAAAAAGGTTTTTTCTCAATCGCTATGGCTGGGGTTTGTTGAAAATAGATGAGTCAATCTACAAAATTTCAAGAAGATTTAGATATGATTTGGACTGGGTTGTAGTCAAAAACTTCGTAGTTAAATCGAGTTTAAAATTTTTTGAGTGATTTCTAGGTAACACATGGGAGATCTAAATTTCACCAGGATCTCCCACTTTATAAAGAAAATAATCCTAGTAAGAATTAATAAGCATCAATCGCAGATCACTTAGGCGATCATAAATAATACATGAGCAATTTCAAGATAACACAGATAATCTATGATTTCACTAGGATTTTTTTTTACTTTGTTAGAAAAAGATCATGGTAATAACTAATAAGCGATCAATTGGGGTCGGAGATCACTTATGCAATTATAACATGGGGATTTCTAGGTAATACATAGGCGATATACGATTTCGCCATTATTCTTCCACTTTATAAAATAAATGATCCTGATAATAACTAATGAGCGATCAACCCGATATAATTTAGGCGATCATAAATAATACATGAGTGATTTCTAGATAACACATAGGTAATCTATGAGTTCAACATGATTTCCCACTTTATAAAAAACTATCATTGTAATAACTGATGAGCGAGGAACTAGAGATCACCTAGGAAATCACCAGTGTTTTAAAAGGCGTGGACGTAAGGCGAGACGTTTTGCATATGCCTCATCGAGGTGTAAGCCCCGAGGCATGGAGCGTAAGCCCCATAGGTATTTAATTTTTAATATTTTATAAAATAATATAATTACAGTAAATATTTATAAACAGGTAAAATTGCATAAAAATTGAAGAAAACTATAAAATAATGTGTGTGCGCGCGCGCTCTGTCCCACAAAAAACTAGTCAAAACAATCTATTATACAGTACTTACAAGCACAAGTAACTTGAGTCTAAAAGAATAAAGTTTTCTACATGCATGGAGGAATAAAAAGGATGACTAACCTGCAATTTGAACTTTGAACTTACTGCTATGAAAGAGAATGGAGTTCTCTTTATATTTGTAAAAACAAATTGAATATTCGTTGCTTTTGGGAGATATTAGCAGACTAGCGGACAAGATAAAGAATTGGAAAAGACCATGAATTAGGACTTCAATCAATAAAAAAAGTTTTGACTTTTAAATTTAATACATTTTAGTTCCTTTTTAAAACTTTTGAGTAATTACCAACCTGATTTTTGAGAATTTAGGCATTATATGAAGGACTTATTCAACAAATTTTGTTTTAATTTGAAAAAGTCTCTAGGGCTTGCGCCTAACTAAAAAACGATCCTCAAACGCCCGGATGTACGCACCGAACGCCCGGGCATACGCTTCTTGAGACTTTCGCCCCGCACCATCGCCTCTGGGCGTTTTTGGTGCGCCTCGCCCAAGGGCTCGCCCCGAAAACGCCTTTTAAAATACTGGTAATCACAAATAGTACATGAGAGATTTCAAGATAACACATATGCAATCTATGATTTCACCAGGATATCCCACTTTATAAAAAAAATACCCTCATAATAACTAATAAGCAAAATATCAAATTAATCTATTTTATATATACTCAATTAGATAAAGACTTCATCTTTATCCGAAATGCCTATTTATCATCGAATAATTTTAACTGTTGTTTCAGTCGGAAATTCTTCAATGAATAAAGTCTTACATAAAATTAATAATATCTCAAGAAAAATTAAATTAAATAAATTGATTATATTATCAATTAAAAAGAAATTAATTTTACGAAAATTATAACTTAACATCTCAAAAAGTTAGAAGAGTAAGCTTCAAACAAAAATAGACAATTATTTATATCTATACTATTATAAAAAACACAAAACTCCAATTCGTAAGAGATTCCATATTGTATAAATTGTACAATCACTAAAAACATTGCTATTTTATGTTATTTGACTTTATTAATTAAATAAAAATATTTTCTTATACGATGATGACATTAGGAATATAGTAAATATCCTCTAAAAGTTTTTCCTTCAATTTCTCAAGTATTTAATATAATAATTTTGTTAGAGCTAAACTAGTATCTATCTATATCTATATTTATATCTATATCTATATCTATATACTATATTAAAAGCACGAAGGCCCTTAGCGAAATGTCGTTCCCCCTTTTTACCCTTTAAAACATGATTTTACATCGGATAATCTTGTCATTTAGCGCTTCTCCAAATATTTAGGACATTAAAATCAAATAAAATTTAGTTTATTAAATTTTTCAAAATTTAAATTAGGCCTTTAAAATAAATTAAAAGATTTTATTATTCTAACAAAAAGAGAAATAGAAAACTTTAAAAACTTACCTAACGTTAATTAGGTAAACATGGAAACTTGAACAATTCTAATTTATTGCAACATAAATAACGACAAAATTGAATAGAGTTTCTTTAATTATGTCACGACCCTAAATTCCCTCCGTAGGATGTCGTGATGGCACCTAATCTCTATAAATAAATATGCAATTCACATAATTATAACTTCCAAAGCCCGGTAAAATAAGTCACAACCTTCTAAGAATTTATCCTCAATGTATCTCTATATCAAG
Organism: Nicotiana tabacum; assembly: GCF_000715075.1. Lineage (NCBI taxonomy): Eukaryota > Viridiplantae > Streptophyta > Magnoliopsida > Solanales > Solanaceae > Nicotiana > Nicotiana tabacum. Next base: position 113,175,951 of record NC_134098.1, on the reverse strand, counting down.
GTCTAAAGAAAAATAACAAAGCAACATAATAAGAATAGAAGGGGACTCCGGAGTTTGCAGACGCTGGCAGATATACCTCGAAGTCTTCGTACACAGGTAGCTCACTGATGTCTGGACTGGTAGGATGTACCTGGATCTGCATAAAAAGATGTGCAGAAGCGTAGTATGAGTACACCACAGTGGTACCCAGTAAGTATCAAGCCTAACCTCGGTAGAGTAGTGACAAGGTCAGGTCAGACCCTACTAGAAAATAATAATGGCATGGTAAAATATTTAACAATATAATAAAAATAAAATAAAAATAAAAATAAATCAAGTAGTATGTCACCAATTAACTACGCAAAATAATGGCAAATAATACCTCATGGAAACAAAACAAAATTCCTTTCAACTTTAAGAAAATCACAACAATAATCAAAGGCAACTGCGGCCATAAATCAATATCAACAAGGGCACTCCCGAGGTACCGCCTCGTAGTCCCAAATCATAAATAAATTCACAATATCTCATTTCCTTATATCACTGCGGGAGCCTTCACATTTAATTTTAAAGAAAATATTTTTTCCAAAATAGCATCCCGCGTTTTAGCCACCCTTATCACACCGCATGACTTCTAGGAGTACCCCTACTAGCCACGCGTATCAAGCCACCCTTATCTCACCGTATGTGTTTCAACACCCAGACCTTATACCACCGCATGCGTATCAATATCACAATATATCACAATTTGTACCTTAAGTGCCCAAATAATTCAACTTGCCAAAATAAATCAACAATAATATTTTTTCACAATAAAGAGCTCACGGCTCCATCACAATGAGTACGAAAATCTCACAAAATATTCAGCAAAAATAATATTTCACAAGTTTAACACCTTGTCTAAATATCAAATATTTAAATGTAAAATACTTCATTTTTAATAATATTTAAATTAAAAAAATTCCACCTTCAAATAATACACAGAATAAAAGAAATCAAATTTCAGCTAAAAATGTAAAAATAATTAGCAGGAGAAGGTCAAGCAAATTTAAAGTATATAAATTAGATCAATGAATGAAGAATATAATAAGATAAAATAATTTAATTAATATGCAGCAGTGACTTACACAATTTAAAAATATAATCTTTCACATTTAGCCCGTGTACACACTCGTCACCTCGTGTACACGACTTTCAACACATTACAATTATCATATCAATACAAATCCTAGGAGAAATTTCCCCCACACAAGGTTAGACAAGTCACTTACCTAGGCCTTTTCCTCGATTATCCAACTCTGAATGGCTTGAATCTAGCCAAAATAATTCGATACAATCAACAAAAATTATAGAAATCAATTTCATAAGAAAATATTATATTTTTTTTAATAAAATCCGAAATTAACTCAAAAATCGTCCGTGGGGCTCATGTCTCGGAATCCGGAAAAAGTTACGAAATATGAACGCCCATCCAACCACGAGTCTAACCATACTAAAATGACTAAAATCCGTCCTCAACTCGACCTCCAAATCTTCAAATCTTAATTTCAAATCCCTAAGTTCAAATCCCCGATTTACACCTCAAAACATGTAATCTAGTCGGATTATTCGATGATAATTCAATATTATGGAGTAGAATTGATCACAAGGGACTTACCTCAAGTTTCCCCGAGAATTCTCTCTGAAAAATCGCCTAAAACCGTGTTGAAAATGTCCAAAATGACAAAAATATCGGAACCCCTCTGTTTTGTAATCTGGTTAGTGCTTTTGCACCTGCGATGCACGTGACCGCATCTGCGCTTTTGTAGATGCGAAGACCTCCCTCGCTTCTGCGATCCCTTGTCCGCATATGCGGTCTCGCAGATGCGGTATTTTCCTTCGCACCTGTGGCCACTGCTCCACTCCTCCTTTTCCCCTCCCACGCTCGCTTCTGCGAGCTCGCACTTGCGAGCCAAATTCCGCAGGTGCGATTGCATCAGTAGGCAGCATCAAGTTTTAATTGTTCCAGGTCCAAATTTGATCTGTTAACTATCCGGAACTCACCCGAGGCCCAGGGGACCTCAACCAAATACACCAACAAATCCTAAAATATCATACGAACTTAGTCAAAACTTCCAATCACATTAAACAACGCTAAAACCACGAATCATACCCCAATTCAAGCCTAATGGAACTTAAAAACTCTAACTTCTACATTCGATGCCGAAACCTATCAAATCAAGTCCGATTGATCTCAAATTGTGTACACAAGTTATAAATGACATAATGAAGCTATGAAAATATTCGAAACTGGATTCCGATCCCGATATCAAAAAGTCAACCCCCCGGTCAAACTTCTAAACTTAAATTCCTATTTTAGCTATTTCAAGCCTAATTTAACTACGGACTTCCAAATAAAATTTTGAACACGCTCCTACGTCCAAAATTACCATACGAAGCTGTTGGAATCATCAAAATTCTATTTCGGGGTCGTTTACATATAGGTCGGCATCCAGCCAACCTTTTCAACTTAAGTTTTAAATTTTTGAAACTAAGTGTTCCAATTCATTCTAAAAACCTCATCGAACCCGAACCAATTGCCCCGGCAAGTCATATAACAGTAATAAAGTACAGAATGAGCATTAAATAAGGGAACGGGGCTACATCTTTTAAGACGACTGGTCGGGTCGTTACATCCTCCCCTCTTAAACAAACGTTCGTTCTCGAACGGGTTAAGAATTATACCTGGAGTGGTGAAAAGATGAGGATAACAGCTGCGCATATCATGATCGGTCTCCCAAGTCGCCTCCTCGATCGGATGACCCCTCCATTGAACCTTCACGGAAGCAATGTTCTTTGACCTCATCTTTTGAACCTGCCTATCTAATATAGCCACCGGTTCCTCAACATAAGATAGATCCTTATCCAATTGAACCGAACTAAAGTCTAACACATGAGACGGATTGCAGTGATACTTCCGGAGCATGCAATCATGGAACACTGGATGAACTGCAGTGAGATTAGGTGGTAGTGCAAGTCTGTAGGCTACCTCTCCAATCCTTTCAAGTATCTCAAAAGGTCCGATATATCTCGGGCTCAACTTGTCCTTCTTCCCGGACCTCATAACACCCTTCATGGGCGAAACCCAGAGCAATACCCACTCACTAACCATGAATGCAACATCACGAACTTTTCAATCCGCATAACTCTTCTGTCTAGATTGGGCTGTACGAAGTCGATCCTGAATCAATTTAACCTTTTCCAAGGCATCCTGAACCAAATCTGTACCCAATAGCCTAGTCTCACCCGGTTCAAACCAACCCACTGGATACCGGCACCGCCTATCATACAAGGCGTGATACAGAGCCATCTGAATACTCGACTGATAGCTGTTGTTGTAAGCAAACTCCACAAGTGGTAAGAATTGATCCCAAGCACACCCAAAATCTATCACACACACACACGAAGCATATCCTCTAGTATCTAAATAGTACGTTCAGACTGTCCGTCCATTTGAGGGTGAAATGTTGTGCTCAACTCAACCCGAGTACCTAACTCCTGTTGTACAGCCCTCTAGAACCGTGATGTAAATTGCGTACCTCGATCAGAGATGATGGATACCGGTACGCCATGAAGTCTGACAATTTTGCGAATATAGACCTGAGCCAGCTGCTCTGAAGAGTAAGTAGTAACCACAGGAATGAAATGAGCTGACTTGGTCAATCTATCCACAATCATCCAAACTGCATCGAACTTTCTCCGAGTGTGTGGGAGCCCAACAACAAAGTCCATAGTAATCCGCTCCTATTTCCATTCTGGAATCTCCAACTTCTGAAGCAATCCATCAGGTCGTTGATGCTCATACTTCACCTGTTGGCAATTTAGACACCTAGCTACATATTCCACTATGTCTTTCTTCATCCTCCTCCACCAATAATGTTGCCTCAAATCCTGATACATCTTCGTAGCACCCGGATGAATGGAGTACCGCAAACTGTGAGCCTCCTGGAGAATCAACTCATGCAAACCATCTATATTAGGCACACATAGCCTGCCCTGCATCTGTAATACACCGTCATCTCCAATAGTGATTTCCTTGGCATCACCGTGCTGAACTGTGTCCTTAAGGACAAGCAGATGAGGGTCATCATACTGACACTCTCTGATACAATCATAAAGAGAAGATTGAGAAATCACACAAGCCAAAACTTGACTCGGCTCAAAAATATCCAACCTGACAAACTGGTTGGCCAAGGCCTGAACATCCAAGGCTAAAGGCCTTTCTGCTACCGGTAAGTATGCTAAGCTGCCCAAACTCTCCGCCTTACGACTCAAGGCATCAGCCACTACATTGGCCTTCCCGGGATGATAGAGAATGGTGATATCATAATCCTTAAGCAACTCCAACCATCTTTGCTACCGTAAATTAAGATCCTTCTGTTTAAATAGATATTGTAGACTCTGGTGATCGGTGTAGACCTCACAATGGATACCGTACAGATAATGCCGCCAAATTTTAAAGGCATGAACAATAGCTGCTAACTCAAGCTCGTGGACAAGATAATTCTTCTCATGTACCTTTAACTGTCTGGACGCATAGGCAATCATCCTACCGTCTTGCATCAGTACTGCGCCGAGACCAATACGTGACGCATCACAATACATAGTATAAGACCCTGAACCTGTAGGCAATACCAATACTGGGGTGGTAGTTAAAGTTGTCTTGAACTTTTGGAAGCTCTCCTCACATTCCTCAGTCCACCTGAACGGAGCACCCTTCTGGGTCAATTTGGTCATAGGTGCAGCAATAGAAGAGAAACCCTCTACAAATCGGCGATAATACCTTGCCAAACCAAGGAAACTCCGAATCTCCATAGCTGAGGACGGTCTGGACCAACTCCGCACTGCCTCAATCTTCTTTTGATCTACCTTGATCCCCTCACACAAAATTATATGGCCCAAAAATGCCACTAAATCAAGCCAAAATTCACACTTTGAAAATTTGGCATATAACTTCTTTTCTCTCAAAGTCTGAAGCACGGTCCTCAGGTGCTGCTCATGATCTTCCTAACTTCGAGAATACAACAGAATATCATCAATAAACACAATGACGAAAGAATCAAGATAGGGCTGAAATACACTATTCATTAAGTGCATAAATGTTGTTGGGGCGTTGGTTAGCCCAAATGACATTACAAGGAACTCATAATGACCATACTGAGTCCTAAAAGCAGTCTTTGGGATATCTGGTTCCCGAATCTTTAACTGATGATAGCCTAAAAGTAAGTCAATCTTAGAGAGCACTCTGGCACCCTGAAGCTGATCAAATAGGTCATCAATACGTGGCAATGGATACCCGTTCTTCACTGTAACCTTGTTCAGCTGGCGGTAATCAATACACATCCGCATAGAACTATCCTTCTTCTTCACAAATAAGACAGGAGCACCCCAAGGCGATACACTGGGCTGAATGAATCCCTTATCAAGCAACTCCTGTAACTGTTATTTTAATTCTTTCAACTCTGTTGGGGCCAAACTATATAGTGGAATAGAAATGGGATGAGTGCCCGGTAACAAATCAATGCAAAGTCAATATCCCTGTCGGGTGGCATACCCGGAAGATCCGCTGGAAATACATTAGGAAAATCCCTTACTATAGGAACTGACTCCATGGTAGGAGTATCAACACTAATATCTCTCGCATAGGCTATATACGCATCACATCCCTTCTCAACCATCCGTTGAGCCTTAAGAAATGAAACTACCCTGCTAGGAACATGATCCAAGGTACCTCTCCACTCTAGCCGCAGTAGACCTAGCATAGCCAATGTCACCATCTTGGCATAATAATCAAGGATAGCGTGATAGGGCGACAACCAGTCCATGCCTAAAATAATATCGAAATCCACCATACTGAGCAATAATAAATTAGCTTTGGTCTCAAAACCACTGATAACAATTAAACACGACCGATACACTCGTTCCACAATAATAGATTCACCCACGGGTAGAGATCCATAAACAGAAGAACTCAAGGAATCACGGGATACGCCCAAATACGGGGCAAAATAAGATGACACATAAGAATAAGTGGAGCATGGATCAAATAAGACTGATGCATATCTATGACAGACTGGAATAATACTTGTGATAACAGAATCGGATGCAACGGCCTCTGTCCTAGAAGGAAGGACATAATATCTGGCCTGGCCTCCCCCTCTAGGGCGACCTCTACCTGTCCGACCTCCACCTTTAGTTGGCTGTGCAGGTGGAGTGGCAACTGGTGTAGTAATCATGGCCTGAGAAGCCTGAGGGACCTGTGGAATAGGTGGGGCCTGAGAAACTTGTGGAGGTGCACCCCTCCTAAGTCTGGGGCAATCCCTCATGATATGACGAGTGTCACCACACTCAAAACAAGCCCTCGGAGGACGTGGCTGCTGGAACTGGATCGGGCCTAATCGACTAGACTGCTCGTTGAAAGCACCCCATACAGGAGGTACAATAGACACTGTCGGTGCATAATATGGAACCTGAGGTCTGGGAGTAGCCGGAATACCACTGGAAGCTGAAAGTGCTGAATGAATAGGGCGAATCACATAGACTCTACCATGACGGGCTACAACTGTGGTACGAGAATTATTATATGTGCCAGAAACTTGGGGTCTCTTAGCTTCCCTCTCTTCCCTTTCCCGGATCCGCATACCTTCCAATATCCTAGCAACTAACACCACATGTTAGTATGTGATGTGCATCTATATCTCTCGGTCCATACTGAATCGATTACTAGGGTGGAGACCTTCAATAAATCTGCGAACCCGCTCTCGAACAGTAGCAACTAAGGCTGGTTCATGCCTAGCCAAATCACTGAATCAGACCACATATTCCGACATGGTCATAGAACCCTGGCGCAGCTGCTCAAACTCTGTACGCCATGCATCTCTAAGACTCTGAGGAACATACTCCCTCAAGAACATATCTGAGAATTGAGTCCAAGTGAGTAAAGCTGCCTCAGCCGGATTATTCAACTCATATGCTTGCCACCACGGGTAAGCCGCTCCTCTAAGCTGGAATGTCGTGAAAGAAATCCCACTGGAATCCACATTACCCATAGTATGAAGGATACAGTGACATTCCTCTAGAAAACCCTGAGCATCCTCTGAAGCTAAACCGCTGAATGTGGGAGGGTGGTAGTTTTTGTACCTCTCGAGCCTGAGTTGCTCCGCCTCTGAAACTACTTCCCTAACCTCAGGCCGAACTGGGACAACTGGCTGCACTGGTATAACCTCTGGGGCATGGTCAACTTGGGCCTGTGGCTTTAGGGTACGGGCGACGGGTGTCTGTGCTCTTCCCTCGGCCTGAGATGTGGCAGGAGCAAGTGGAATTAACCCTGCCCGAGCTAGAGTGCCAAACATGCTCAAAAACGGGGCAAGAGTCTCGTGAAGTGCAGGAGTGGTAACAGGCATCTTAGGTGCTTGTTCTCCAACTGGAGCTACTGGTGGTTCCTATGCAGCATCTCGTGTAGGTGCTCTGGCTGCACCACGTGGTCTTCCTCGGCCTCTGCCCTGACCCCGGCCTCTTGCGGCTCCAACAAGGGGTGCGGGTGTCTGATCATCGGATCTAGTTGTGCGTGTTCTCACCATATGTGAGAGAATAGAAAGATAATGGTTTAGAACTTCAAAGTCAACAAATGCGCACGATAAAGAATCAAATAAGTGATTATTTTCCTAACAGTTCCATAGCCTCCCAAAGATAAGTACAGACGTCTCCGTACCGATCCGCAAGACTCTACTAAACCTGTTTGTGACTCATAACACCTATGAACCTAGAGTTCTGATACCAACTTGTCACGACCCCAAATTTCCTCCATAGGATGTTGTGATGGCACCTAGTCTCTAAGACTAGGTAAGCCTATCAGTGCGAAATAACAATTGAAATATGAAATAAATAAATCTGCAATTCACATAATTACAACTCCCAAAACTCGGTAAAAATAAGTCACAAGCTTCTAAGAATTTATCCTTAATTTATCTTTATATCAAGGTCTAAAGAAAAATAAGGAAGCAATATAATAAGGATAGAAGGGGACTCCGGAGTCTGCGGACGCTGGCAGATCTACCTCGAAATCTCCGTACACAGGTATCTCACTGACGTCTGGACTGGTAGGATGTAACGACCCAACCAGTTGTTTTAAAAGTTGTAGCCCCGTTCCCTTATTTAATACTCATTCTGTACTTTATAATGTTATATGACTTGCCGGGGCAATTGGTTCGGGTCCGATGAGGTTTTTAGAATGCATTGGAATACTTAGTTTCAAAAGTATAAAACTTAAGTTGAAAATATTGGCTAGATGTCGACCTATGTGTAAACGACCCCGGAAAAGCATTTTTATGATTCCAACAGCTCCGTATGGTGATTTTGGACTTAGGAGCATGTTCGGAATTTTATTTAGAAGTCCGTAGTTAAATTAGGCTTGAAATGGTTAAAATAGGAATTTAAGTTTGGAAGTTTGACCGGGGAGTTGACTTTTTGATAGCGGGATCGGAATCCAGTTTCAAAAGTTTTCATAGCTTCGTTATGTCATTGATAACTTGTGTGCAAAATTTGAGGTCAATCGGACTTGGTTTGATAGGTTTCGGCATCGAATGTAGAAGTTGAATTTCTAAGTTTCATTAAGCTTGAATTGGGGTATGATTCGTGGTGTTAGCGTTGTTTGATGTGATTGGAAGTTCGACTAAGTTTGTATGATATTTTAGGACTTGTTGGTGTATTTGCTTGAGGTCCCGGGGGCCTCGGGTGAGTTCCGGATGGTTAATGGATCAAATTTGGACTTGGAACAATTGAAACTTGCTGCTGCCTACTGATGCAATCGCACCTGCGAAATTTGGCTCGCAAGTGCGAGCTCGTAGAAGCGAGCGTGGGAGCGCAGAAGCGGAAAAGGAGGAGTGGAGCAGTGGCTGCATGTACGAAGGAAAATACCGCATCTGCGGGACCGCAGATGCGGACAAGGGATCGCAGAAGCGAAGCTAGCCGCAGAAGCGAGGGAGGTCTTCGCATCTGCGAAAGCGCAGATGCGGTCACGTGAATCGTAGGTGCGAAAGCACTGACCAGATTACAAAACAGAGGGGTTCCGACATTTTTGTCATTTTAGACATTTTCAAAACGGTTTTGGGCGATTTTTTAGAGAGAATTCACGGGGAAACTTGAGGTACGTCCCTTGTGATAATTTCTACTCCATAATATTGAATTATCATCGAATAATCCAACTAGATTACATGTTTTGAGGTGTAAATCGGGGATTTGAACTTAGAGATTTGAAAATAAGATTTGAAGATTTGGAGGTCAAGTTGAGGTCGGATTTTAGTAATTTTGGTATGGTTAGACTCGTGGTTGAATGGGTGTTCATATTTCGTAACTTTTGCCAGATTCTGAGACGTGGGTCCCACGGGCGATTGTTAAGTTAATTTAGGATTTTATTGAAAAATATAGTTTTTTCTTATGAAATTGATTCCTATAATTTTTGTTACCTGTATCGAATTATTTTGGCTAGATTCGAGCCATTCAGATTTGGATAATCGAGGAAAAGGCCTACTAGTGGATTAAATTGGAGCATGTCGAGGTAAATGACTTGTCTAACCTTGTGTGGGGGAAAGTTCCCCTAGGATTGGTATTGATGTGATAATTGTAATGTGTTAAAAGTCGTATACACGAGGTGACAAGTGTGTACATGGGCTAAATGTGAAAGATCATGTTTTTAAATTGTGTAAGTCACTGATGCATATTAATTAAATTATTTTATCTTGTTATATTCTTCATTCATTGATATGATTAATATACTTTAAATTTGCTTGACCTTCTCCTACTAATTGTTTTTACGTGTTTAGCTGAAACTTGATTTCTTTTATTCTGTGCATTATTTGAAGATGGAATTTCTTTAATTTAAATATTATTAAAAATGAAGTATTTTACATTTAAAATTTTGATATTTAGACAAGGTGTTAAATTTTTGAAATACTATTTTCGCTGAATATTTTGTGAGATTTTCGTACTCATTGTGATGGAGCCGTGAGCTCTTTATTGTGGAAAAATATTATTGTTGATTTTATTTTGGCATGAGCCGTGAGCTCTTTATTGTGGAAAAATATTATTATTGATTTATTTTGGCAAGTTGAATTATTGGGGCACTTGAGGTGCAAATTATAATATATTGTGATATTGATACGCATGCGGTGGTATAAGGTCTGGGTGTTGAAACGCATGCGGTGAGATAAGGGTGTCCTGATACTCGTGGCTAGTAGGGGAACTACTAGAAGTCATGTGGTGTAATAAGGGTGACTAAAACGCGGGATGCTATTTTAGAAAAAATATTTTCCTTAAAATTAAATGTGAAGGCTCCCGCGGTGATATAAGGAAATGAGATATTGTGAAATTATTTATGATTTGGGACTACGAGGCGGTACCTCGGGAGTGCCCTTGTTGATATTGATTTATGGCCGCAGTTGCCTTTGATTATTGTTGTGAATTTCTTAAAGTTGAAAAGAATTCTGTTTTGTTTCCACGAGGTATTAATGCCCTTATTTTATGTAATTAAATGGTGACATACTACTTGATTCATTTCCATTATTATTTTATTATTATTATATTGTTAAACATTTTTTTTATATACCTTTATTATTTTCAGTAGGGCCTGACCTGACCTCGTCACTACTCTACCGAGATTAGGCTTGGCACTTATTGGGTACCGCTGTGGTGTACTCATACTACGCTTCTGTACATCTTTTTTTGCAGATCCAAGTACATCCTACCAGTCCAGACATCAGTGAGCTACTTATGTACGGAGATTTCGAGGTATATCTGCCAGCATCCGCTGACTCCAGAGTCTCCTTCTATCATTATTATGTTGCTTCCTTATTTTCCTTAGACCCTGATATATAGATACAATGAGGATAAATTTTTAAAAGCTTGTGACTTATTTTTACCGGATTTTGGGAGTTATAATTATGTTGAGTTTGCATATTTATTTATTTCATATTTCTATTATTATTCTGCATTGATAGGCTTACCTATTCTTAGAGACTAGGTGCCATCACGACATCCTACGGAGGGAAATTTGGGGTCGTGACAAATTGGTATCGGAGCTCTAGGTTCATAGGTATTATGAGTCACAAGCAGGTTTAGTAAAGTCTTGCGGATCGGTACGGAGACGTGTGTACTTATCTTCGGGAGGCTATGAAACTGTTAGGAAAATATTCACTTCTTTGATTCCTTATCGTGCTCATTTTTGACTTCAAAGTTCTAAACCATTGTCTTTCTATTCTCTCACAGATGTGAGGACACGCACAACTGGATCCTATGATCAGACATTCGCGCTCCCTGTTAGAGCTGCGAGAGACCGGGGCTGGGGTAGATGCCGAGGACGTCCACGTGGTGCAGCCAGGGCACCCGCACGATATTCTACAGAGGAGCCCCCAGTAGCTTCAGTTGGAGGGCAGACACCTGAGCTACCTATTTCTGCACCAGCCCTCCAAGAGACTCTAGCCCAGTTTCTGAGCATGTTCAGCACCTTAGCTCAGGATGGATTGATCCCACTTGCTCCTGCCACATCTCAGGTCGGGGGAGGAGTACAGACTCCCGTCGCCGACACTCCAGAGCAGCGGGTTCAGGTCGACCAAGTTCCAGAGATTGTACCAATGCAGTCAGTAGCTCCAGCTCAGCCCGAAGTTAGGGCAACAGCTTCTGAGGTGGAGCAGCTCAGACTTGAGAGGTACAAGAATTACCACCCACCTACTTTCAGTGGATTGGCTACAGATGATGCTCAAGGTTTTCTGGAGCAGTATCATCGTATTCTCTGTACTATGGGCGTAGCGGAAACGAGCGGGATTTCTTTCACTACATTCCAGCCTAGAGGAGAAGCCTATACGTGGTGGCGTGCTTATGATCTTAGTAGTGCAGATGAGGCAGCTTCACTTACATGGACTAAGTTCTCGGACATGTTTTTGAGAGAGTATGTTCCTCAGAACCTTAGGGACTCATGGCGCGCGGAGTTTGAGCAACTGCGCCAGGGATCTTTGACTGTGTGAGAATATGCAGCCATCGTTTCACTGATTTGGCCCGACATGCACCGGCCTTGGTTGCCACAGTTCGAGAGAGGGTTTGACGGTTTATTGAGGGACTGTACCGCAGCATCCGGATTAGTATGGCTGGGGAGTTAGAGATGGATATTTCTTACCAGCAGGTTGTGAGTATTGCCAAGAGATTGGAGGGCATGCTTGCCCGGGACAGAGAGGAGAGAGAGGCCAAGAGGTCTCGAGAGACTGGTTATTATTCTGGTGCTCGTGCCCCAGCAGCTCGTCATGGTAGGGGTTATGTGAGTCGCCCCGTTCATTCTGCTCTTCCAGCTGCCAGTGGTGTTCCAACCCCTTCTAGGCCCTAGGAGCCTTATTATGTGCCGCTAGTATCTAGTGTGCCTCATGCATGGGGTGTTCCTAGCGACCAGTCCAGCAGACCAAGCCCGAGCCAGTCCCAACAGCCATGTCCTTCGAAGGCTTATTTTGAGTGTGGTGACACTCGTCATATGATGAGAGATTGCCCCAGATTTAGGAGGGGTGCACCTCCATAGATTTCTCAGGCCCCACCCATTCCGCAGGGCCTTCACGCTTCTCAAGCCATGATTACTGCACTAGTTGCCACTCCACCTGGACAACCAGTAAGAGGTGGAGGTCGGATATGTAAAGGTGGCCCTAGAGGGGGAGGCCATGCCAGATATTATGCCCTTCCTGCTAGGAAAGATGTCATTGCATCCGATTCTGTTATCACATGTATTATCCCGGTTTGTCATAGAGATGCATCAGTCTTATTTGATCCAGTCTCCACTTATTCTTATGTGTCATCTTATTTTGCCCCGTATTTGGGCATATCCCGTGATTCCTTGAGTTCTTCTGTTTATGGATGTCCACCGTTGGGTGAATCTATTATTGTGGAATGAGTGTATCGGTCGTGTTTAATTGTTATCAGTGGTTTTGAGACCAAAGCTAATTTATTATTGCTCAGTATAGTGGATTTTGATGTTATTTTGGGCATGGACTGGTTGTCGCCCTATCACGCTATCCTTGATTGTCACGCCAAGATGGTGACGTTGGCTATGCCAGGTCTACCGCGACTAGAGTGGAGAGGTACCTTGGATCATGTTCCTAGCAGGGTTGTTTCATTTCTTAAGGCTCAACGAATGGTTGAGAAGGGATGTGATGCGTATATAGCCTATGTGAGAGATATTAGTATTGATACTCCTACCGTGGAGTCAGTTCCTATAGTAAGGGATTTTCCTGATGTATTTCCTGCGGATCTTCCGGGTATGCCACCCGACATGGATATTGACTTTGCATTGATTTGTTACCGGGCACTCATCCCATTTCTATTCCACTATATAGTTTGGCCCCAACAGAGTTGAAAAAATTAAAATAACAGTTACAGGAGTTGCTTGATAAGGGCTTTATTAGGCCCAGTGTATCGCCTTGGGGTGTTCCTGTCTTATTTGTGAAGAAGAAGGATAATTCTATGCAGATGTGTATTGATTACCGCCAGATGAACAAGGTTACAGTGAAGAACGGGTATCCATTGCCACGTATTGATGACCTATTTGATCAGCTTCAGGGTGCCAGAGTGTTTTCCAAGATTGACTTGCGTTCAGGATATCATTTGTTAAAGATTCGGGAGCCAGATATCCCGAAGACTGCTTTCAGGACCAGATATGGTCACTATGAGTTTCTTGTTATGTTTTTTGGGATGACCAATGTCCCAACAACTTTTATGCACTTGATGCACGGTGTGTTCCAGCCTTATCTTGACTCATTCGTCATTGTGTTTATTGGTGACATTCTTGTGTACTCCCGTAGTCGGGAGGATCATGAGCCGCACCTGAGGACTGCGCTTCAGACCTTGAGAGAAAAGAAGTTATATGCAAAATTTTCAAAGTGTGAGTTTTGGCTAGTCTCAGTGGCATTCTTGGGTCATATAGTATCGAGTGAGGGGATCCAGGTGGATACGAAGAAGATTGAAGTAGTGCAGAGTTGGCCAGACCGTCCTTAGCTATAGAGATCCAGAGTTTTCTTGGTTTTGCGGGGTACTACTGTCGATTTGTAGAGGGATTCTCATATATTGCATCACCCATGACCAGGCTGACCTAGAAGGGTGCTCCGTTCAGGTGGACAGAGGAGTGTGAGGAGAGCTTTCAGAAGCTCAAGACAACTTTGACTACAGCCCCAATATTGGTATTGCCTACAGGTTCGGGGTCTTATACTGTATATTGTGATGCATCGCGGATTGGTCTCGGTGCGATGTTGATGCAGGACGGTAGGGTGATTGCCTATGCATCCAGACAATTGAAGGTGCATGAAAAGATCTATTATGTCCACGACCTTGAGTTAGCATCTATTGTTCATGCCTTGAAGATTTGGCGGCATTATTTGTATGGTGTTCCTTGTGAGATTTACACCGATCACCGGAGTCTACAACATCTGTTTAAATAGAAGGATCTTAATTTACGGCAGCGGAGATGGTTGGAGTTGCTTAAGGATTATGGTATCACCATTCTCTATCATCCCGGGAAGGCCAATGTAGTGGCCGATGCCTTGAGTCGTAAGGCGGAGATTTTGGGCAGCTTAGCATATTTACCGGTAGCAGAGAGGCCTTTAGCCTTGGATGTTCAGGCCTTGGCCAACCAATTTGTCAGGTTGGATATTTCCGAGCGGGGCCAAGTTTTGGCTTGTGTGGTTTCTCAATCTTCTCTTTATGATCGTATCAGAGAACATCAGTACGATGACCCCCCATCTATTTGTCCTTAACGACACAGTTTAGCACGGTGATGCCAAGGAAGTCACTATTGGAGATGACAGTGTATTACAGATGCAGGGCAAGCTATGTGTGCCTAATGTAGATGATTTGCATGAGTTGATTCTCCAGGAGGCTCACATTTCACGGTACTCCATTCATCCGGGTGCTACGAAGATGTATCAGGACTTGAGGCAACATTACTGGTGGAGGAGGATGAAGAAAGACATAGTGGAATATGTAGCTCGGTGTCTAAATTGCCAGCAGGTGAAGTATGAGCATCAACGACCGAGTGGATTGCTTCAGAAGTTA
The DNA here is from genome assembly GCF_000715075.1 of Nicotiana tabacum. Classification (NCBI taxonomy): domain Eukaryota; kingdom Viridiplantae; phylum Streptophyta; class Magnoliopsida; order Solanales; family Solanaceae; genus Nicotiana; species Nicotiana tabacum. Next base: position 113,160,858 of record NC_134098.1, on the reverse strand, counting down.
GAGATTCTAGAATGGAAATGGGAGCGGATCAGTATGGACTTCATTGTTGGGCTCCCACAGACTCAGAGAAAGTTCAATGCAGTTTGGATGATTGTGGATAGATTGACCAAGTCAGCTCATTTTATTCCTGTGGTTACTACTTACTTTTCTGAGCAGCTGGCTCAGGTCTATATTCGCGAGATTGTCAGACTTCATGGCATACCGGTATCCATCATCTCTGACCGGGGTACGCAATTTACATCACGGTTCTGGAGGGCTTTACAACAAAAGTTAGGTACTCGGGTTAAGTTGAGCACAACATTTCACCCTCAGACGAACGGATAGTCCGAGCGCACTATTTAAAATTAAATGTGAAGGCTCCCGCGGTGATATAAAGAAATGAGATATTGTGAAATTATTTATGATTTGGGACTACGAGATGATACCTCGGGAGTGCCCTTGTTGATATTGATTTATTGCCGCAATTGCCTTTGACATGCACCTGCGGACAAACCCATCGCAGGTGCGAAGTCCACTACTTGCGTTGGGTCCGCATCTGCGACCCCTGGACCGCATCTGCGGTTCTACCTCTGCGGATAACCAGCCGTGCTTGCGAGCCCAGCTTGACAAGCCCATTTCCGCATCTGCGAGCTTCCCATGCGCACCTGCGAGCTCGCAGGCGTGGTCAAACTTGTGCACCTGAGCTCCATCACCAGTCCCACCAGTTTTGCATCTGCGCACTCCCTCCGCACCAGCGGCTCTCGCACTTGCGTCTTCCCTTCCGCAGATGCGAAACACCAGAACCAGCAAAGGCACCAGATTTTCCTGAGATTAATTTCATTCCGTTAAGCATCTGAAACACACCCGAGGCCCCCTGGACCTCCATAAAACCTATCAACCAATCCTATAACATCATACGAACTTAGTTGAGCCTTCAAACCACACCGAACAAAACCAAAATCATGAATTAAGCACGGATTCAAGCCTAAGAATTTAGAATTTTTCAAATTCTACAAATGATGCCGAACTATATCAAATCTAGTCCGAATGACCTCAAATTTTACACACATGTCACAAATGACACTAAGAACCTATAGCCACTTTCGGAAATCCATTCCGAGCTTGATATCAAAATTTCCACTATCCGCCGAAATCACCGAAAAACTAACTTTCGTCAACTCAAGCCTAAATCTACTACAGACCTCCAAAATACATTCCGGATGCGCTTCTAACCTCGAAATCACTCAATGGAGCTAACGGAGTTGACCGAATTCCATTCCGGATCCGTCTTCATACAGTTCCGACTACAGTCCAATTTCTAAGGCTTAAACTCACAACTAGGGACTAAGTATCCCAAAACTCCCCGAATTCCATAACCAATCACTCCGGCAAATCCCAAAAGCAGAAACAAATGTGGGGAAAACATATATTAGGGGATCGAGGGTTTAATTCTCAAAATAATCGGCCGGGTTGTTACATTCTTATGAGCTAGTCGTGGAGATAGTCCGGAGGATTGAGGATGTACGTCAGCGTAGCCGAGAGTAGGTTACTAGAGATAAGCGGTTTAGGTATTCTGGATAGTTCAGAGGTGCCCCGTCTAGGGGCAGAGGTCAGTTTGTGAGAGGGCAGTCCTGCAGGCCCCCATATCCAGCACCACCGCCTCCTCGAGGTGCTCCAATACGACCTTATTTCAGTGCAATACCAGAGAGTTCTTATCGCCCACCAGCTATTCAGTGTTCTTCCAGTCGGTATTCAGGTCCCCAGGGCCAGACTTCTAGTCAGCGGCTTATTGTACCACAGAGTTGTTACGAATGCAGGGATCCCAGTCACATAAGGAGATTCTGCCCCAGGCTGCAGGGTAGACCAGTGCAGCAGGGTCAGCAGCCTATGATTACCGCACCAGTTTCCCCACCAGTAGTCCGACCACCTAGAGGTGGAGGACATGTGGGTAGGGGTCGTCCTAGAGGTGGAGGTCAGTCAGGTGGAGGCCAGCCAGTTGGCGCTCCAGCTCGGTTCTATGTTTTTCCGGCTAAACCAGATGTAGAGGCCTCAGATGCAGTGATTACAGGGATTATTTCTGTTTGCGGCAAAGATGCCTCGGTATTATTTGATCCAGGATCTACGTATTCATATGTATCATCTCTATTTGCTCCAGTCCTGGGTGTTTTTCATGAGTCCTTGAGTACACCTGTTTATGTGTCCACTCCTATGGGTGATTCTGTTATTGTGAACCGGATCTACCGGTCCTGTATTATTACATTTTGTGGTTATGAAACTAGAGCATATCTCCTATTACTTGAGATGACCGATTTTGAAATTATTCTGGGCATGGACTGGTTATCTCCATATCATGCTATTCTAGATTATCATGCCAAGATTGTTACCATGGCTATTCCAGCATTGCCTAAGCTGTAGGGGAAGGGTTTGTCTGTTAGTTCATTTAATCGAGTTATTTCTTTTATAAAGGCTTAACACATGGTCGAGAAGGGTTGTTTGGCTTATCTAGCCTATGTTCGGGATACTACTGTAGAGACTCCGGCTATTGATTCAGTGCCTGTAGTTCGGGAGTTCTCCGATGTATTTCCTTCTGATCTTCCAGGTATGCCACCTGATCGTGATATTGATTTCTGTATTGACTTTGCTCCAGATACCCAGCCTATATCTATCCCACCGTATCGCATGGCTCCGAAAGAATTTAAAGAACAACTTGAGGAGTTACTAGCCAAAGGGTTCGTCAGACCGAGTGTATCGCCTTGGGGTGCACCGATATTATTTGTGAAGAAGAAAGATGGAACAATGCGGATGTGTATTGATTATCGTCAACTGAACAAAGTCACTATTAAGAACAAGTACTCGTTGTCGCATATTGATGATCTATTTGACCAGTTGCAAGGTGCTAGGGTGTTCTCTAAGATCGACTTGAGGTCGGGGTACCATCAGTTGAAGATCCGGGATTCGGATGTTCCGAAGACTGCTTTTCGGACTAGATATGGTCATTATGAGTTTCTGGTGATGTCCTTCGGTTTAACTAACACCCCGACAGCGTTTATAGATCTGATGAACAGGGTATTCTGGCCATATATTAATTTGCTTATCGTTATCTTCATTGATGACATCTTGATCTACTCGCGTAGTAAGGAGGAGCATGAGCAGCATATGAGAGTAGTGCTTCAGACATTGCGGGAACAAAAGCTATATGCTAAGTTTTCTAAATGTGAGTTTTGGCTAGAGTCTGTAGCATTTTTGGGGCATATTGTGTCAGGTGATGGTATTAAGGTTGATCCCAAAAAGATTGAGGCAGTTCAGAATTGGCATCGTCCCACTTGGGTGACTGAAATCATGAGTTTTCTGGGTTTAGCAGGTTATTATCGTCAGTTCGTGGAAGGTTTTTTAATCTATTATAGCACCTTTGACCAGATTAACCCAGAAGGGTGCTCTATTCCGATGGTCCGATAATTGTGAGGTGAGCTTTCAGAAGCTCAAGACAGCATTGACTACAACACCAGTGTTAGTGTAGCCTTCCGGTTCGGGGATGTATACTGTATATTGTGACGCTTCACGCGTTAGCTTGGGTTGTGTATTAATGCAGGAAGGGCGAGTTAATACATATTCTTCACGTCAGCTGAAACCCTACGAGAAGAATTATCCGGTACATGACTTCTAGTTAGCTGTGATTGTTCACGCTCTAAGATTTGGAGGCATTATCTTTATGGGGTGTCCTGTGAAGTTTATACTGATTATCGCAGTTTGCAACATTTGTTCAAACATAGGGACCTAAATTTGAGGCAGCGCAGATGGCTGGAGTTACTGAAAGATTATAATATTACTATCCTATATCATCCGGGTAAAGCAAATGTGGTTGCAGATGCCTTGAGTAGAAAGGCGGAGAGTATGGGTAGTTTAGCTTTTATTTCAGTAAAGGAAAGGCCATTAGCTTCGGATATTTAGCCCTTGGCTAACAGACTTGTGAGGCTGGATATTTCAGAGCCCAGCCGAGTACTTACATGTGTTGTGGCTTAGTCTTCACTATTTGAATAGATCAAGGCTCGCCAGTATGATGACCCACACTTAATGGTTCTTCGAGAAACGGTACTACGAGGTGGTGCCAAGGAAGTTACTATTGGTGCGGATGGTGTTCTGCGACTCCAGGATCGTCTATGTGTTCCTAATGTGGATTAATTGAGGACAAGGATCCTGGAGGAGGCACACAATTCTCGGTATTCTATTCATCCAGGTGCTACGAAGATGTATCGTGACTTGAGGTAGCATTATTGGTGGCGGCGAATAAAAAAGGACATAATTGAGTATGTAGCTAGGTGTCTAAATTGCCAGCAAGTTAAATATGAGCACCATAGGCCAGGTGGCCTACTTCAGCAGATGACTATATCGGAGTGGAAATGGGAACGCATTACTATGTACTTTGTACTTGGGTTGCCGCGGACCTTGCGGAAGTTTGATGCAGTTTGGGTGATTGTTGACACGTTGACCAAGTCGGCACATTTTATTCCTGTTGTGACTACATATACTTCAGAGAGGTTGGCCCAGATTTATATTCAGGAGATAGTTCGGTTGCACGATGTGCCAATTTCCATTATATCAGATAGAGGCCCTCAATTTACTTCACATTTCTAGAGATCAGTACAGAGTGAATTGGGGACCCGTGTAGAGATCAGCACAGCCTTTCAACCGTAGACCGACCGGCAGTCAGAGTGGATAATTCATATTTTGGAGGATATGCTCAGGGCATGTGTGATTGACTTTGGAGGTCAGTGGGACCGTTTCTTGCCCTTAGCCGAGTTTGCTTATAATAACAGTTACCAATCCAGCATCGAGATGGCTCCATTTGAGGCTTTATATGGTCGTTGATGTCGTTCGCCCATCGGGTGGTTTGAGCCCGGTGAGGCTAAGTTATATGGTACTGATTTGGTGAATGATGCCTTGGAAAAAGTAAAGTTGATTCAGGAACGACTTCGTACAGCACAGTCCAGACAGAAGAGTTATACGGATCAGAAAGTGCGTGATTTATCATTTATGGTAGGTGAAAAAGTTCTCTTGAAAGTTTCGCCGATGAAGGGAATTATGAGATTTGGGAAGAAGGGCAAGTTGAGCCCAAGATTTATAGGTCCATTTGAGGTGTTGAGACGAGTTGGGGAGGTTGCTTATGAGCTCGCATTGCCTCCCAGTCTATCGGGAGTTTATCCGGTTTTCCATGTATCTATGCTCCGGAAGTATCATACCGACCTGTCACATGTGTTGGACTTCATCACAGTTCAGTTAGATAAGAGTTTGGGTTATGAAGAGGAGCCAGTTGCCATTGTTGATAAACAGGTTCGCCAGTTGAGGTCCAAGAGGATTTCTGCAATAAAATTCCAGTGGAGGGGCCAACCAGTCGAGGAAGTGACTTGGGAGGCCGAGGAAAACATACGGAGTAGATATCCACACTTATTCGGCACTCCAGGTACAATTCTAAACTCGTTCGAGGACGAACGTTTGTTTAAGAGGTGGAGAATGTAATGACCCAACCGGTCATTTTGACTTTTAGAACCTCGTTCCCTAAAATAAAACTTCTCGTATGTGCTTTTATTGATTTACGACTTGCGGGGATGGTTGGTTCGGGATTTGGAAGTGTTTGGGTTGAAATCGGAACACTTGGTTCCTTAAGTTAGCCTTAAAAGGCGTTTGACTTCGGACAACATTTTGAGAAAACGACCCCGGGATCGGGATTTGACGGTTCCAATAGGTTCGTATGATGATTTCGAACTTGGGCGTATGTCTGAATTGGGTTTTGGATAACCCGGGAGCGTTTTGGCGCTTAATAGTGAAAATTAACTATTTGAAGGTTTAAAGTTCTTTAAATTTGGTTTGGAGTAGGCTTTTGAGTAATTGAAGTCTGTTTGGAATTCCGAGTTTGGGAATAGTTCTGAATAGTGAATTAAGACTTGCACGCAAAATTTCATGTCATTCCGAGTAGTTTAAGTACGTTTCGGTGCGTTGGAACTAAATTGAAGAACTTGAAGTTCTTAAGCTTGAATCAATTTGGTTTGGGGTATGATTTTTAGATTTGATGATGTTTTACATGTTCCGAGAGTTCGAGCGAGTCCGTTTTATGATTTCAAACTTATTGGTATGTTCGGACGGGCCCCTGGGGGCCTCGGGAGTTAACCGAACAAGGCTCGGATCAATTTTGAACCTTGGAGACACAGCTGAAGCTTTCAGCTTCTTCTATAACTGCACATACGCTTGGCCATCCGCATGTGCGAATCTTGCAGGTGCGTGAAAGGCACCGCAGAAGAGGAAAGTGCGTAGGTACAACCGCAGAAGTGCATTGCAGATGCGATGTACAAGCCGCAAAAACGGACGGAGCCGGCCTAGGGGGAAACCGCATCTGCGACGCGTTTTCCGCAAATGTGGAGCCGCAGATGCGAAAACACTTGTGATGACCCAAAATGTCATCTTTAAATTTAATAATTAATTATGTGTTCTAAGACCTCGAAAAGTACAATTTATCATTCCTCGACTTGCGTGCGCAATCCGTAAAATTTCATGGAAAGTCTTTATGTGAAAAATGGATTTAAAATGTGGATTAGAGCTTTACAACTCAATTGAGTTGACTTTGGTCAACATTTTGAGTAGACGGACTCGGATCAGTGTTTTTACAGTTTCGGTAGGTCCGTATCGTGATTTGGGACTTGGGCATATGCCCGAAATCAAATTCCGAGGTCCCTAGCCCGAGATATGGAATTTTGAAGAAAAATTAAAATGTTTAAGTTCGAATAGTGACCGGATATCTAATTATCTGAAAATGACCCCGGAATAGAATTTTAATGATTCCAACAGCTCCGTATGGTGATTTTGGACTTAGGAGCGTGTTCGGAATTTTATTTGGAAGTTCGTAGTTAAATTAGGCATGAAATGGCTAAAAACAAGAATTTAAGTTTGAAAGTTTGACCGATGAGTTGACTTTTTGATATCGGGGTCGGAATCCAGTTCTGAAAATTTTTGCAACTCCGTTATGTCATTTATGACTTGGGTGCAAAATTTGAGGTCAATCGGACTTGATTTGATAGGTTTCGACATCGAATGTAGAAGTTGGAAATTCTAAGTTTCATTAAGCTTGAATTGGAGCATGATTCGTGATTTTAGCGTTGTTTGATGTGATTTGAGGTTTCAAATAAGTTTGTATGATGTTTTAGGACTTGTTGGTATTTTGGGTTGAGGTCCCGAGGGCCTCGGGTGAGTTTCGGATGGTTAACGGATCAAAAGTGGGACTTAGCTGCTGCAATTTTTCTGCTGGAAATGCTGTCAAAATCGGGCTGCCTGTCAAAATCGAGCTGCCTATCAAAATCGAGCTCCCTGACAAAATCGAGCTCCCAAGATCGAACTGGACAGATCGAGCTCCCAAGATCGAACTGGACAAATCTGTAAGTTATAAAAACAGTGGCATTCAACAATTGCCATTTTTGACAAACTTGAGCTTGAACAAAGGCGACTTTTGATAGATTTTCAAGGAAAGACATTTGGGGTAAGTGATTCCAACTCGAATTTGGTCTATATATACAAGTATATCATTATTTTCACCATAAATTAGTGTTTTGAGATTTAAATTTGGAAATTTTTTAGAAATCTCATAGAAACGAATTTTTGAGATTTCGGTATCGATTCAGAGTCGGATTTGAGTGAAACTGGAATCGTTGGACTCGTAATTGAATGGGTTGTCGGATTTCATAACTTTTGCCGGATTTCGAGATGTGGGCCCCGCGAGCGAATTTTTAATTAATTTCGGGATCTTTTCTTAAAAATGTAGTATTTTCTTATAGAATTGATTCCTATAATATTTAGTGATTGTATCGAATTATTTTGGCTAGATTCGAGCCAGACAAAGTTGGATAATCGTGGAAAAGGCCTTATAGTGGATTAAATTGGAGCAAGACGAGGTAAGTCTCTTGTCTAATCTTGTGAGGGGGAAATACCTCATAGGTGATTAAGATTAAACAATTGTTGCTAAATTGTGGGGGCTACGTACGCACGAGGTGACGAGAGTCCGTGCGTAGCTACTATTAATGCTAAAGTCCGGGTAGTTTAGGACTCAAAGCATGCCTTACTTGTGTAAATTGTATTCTTTGATTAATTAATATTAATTGATATATATGAATATATTGTGAATTGTTAGATAAAGATATTAAAGGATGGAAATCTCATATGCTTAATTTTTGTTTAAATCAATTAATTGTTAAAAGAAATTATTCACCTCCAAAATTTATCTTATAATAAACATACTCTCCTTCCGGAGGCACATAAGAAAATGTCCTCCTTTCTTGTTGAGCGGACCGAACGCCTCGGCAGGATAGATGCATCTATGGATCGCGTCGCACGTCCCTCGGCAGTGTACACGACACTCTGGATCGGGTCGTACGTCCTCGGGAGAAATCGTGCTTAATAATAATAATTACATGATACTTTAATAATTTATTTCATCTTATGAAGCTAATTAATAAATTAGAAAATCTTTGGAATTTAATGAATTATTATTCTTGTTTGTTAAGGAATTAATTGTTACTCCTGTGAATGAGGTTTACTTGATAAATTTAAAATTATTTGAATTGAGGGAATTTAATTAATATATTGAGAATTGTTACATTCGAAGGAAATTTGATTATTTCTGCTGATTAAATAGATTATTGTAAATTCTGTAAATCATGCTGATTTAAATATCCTAGTTTTATTTCAGTTATTATTATTGACCCTTAGTAAGTGTCAAAGTCGGCCATCTCGTCTCTACCACTTCGAGATTAGGCTTGATACTTACTGGGTACACGTTATTTACGTACTCATACTACACTTGCTGTACTTTTTGTGCAGGATCTGAGACAGGTACTAGTGGAGGACCTATTATCACATACCCACGTCATCCCGAGGCATAGTGGTGAGCTGCCTTTCTGAGCCGTTCTGCAGCTACCAATGTCTCTTCTTATATTTAAATTCTGTCTATTTCATTTCAGACAGTATTTGGAGTTTTGTATAATCTACTAGATGCTCATTCACTTGTTACACCAGGTCTTGGCACACACATTGGTAGAGTTTGTGTTTATATTTTCTTGGTTTTAAATTTTATCAATGTATGTTTAATTTATTAGTTGGCTTGCCTAGCTGTAGTGTTGGGCGCCATCACGACCTACAGGTGAAATTGGGTCGTGACAACACTGTTGGACAGAATGGTTAAAAGTCGGGGCTCAGACATTTTGAGCTCATTTTTCCTCCATTTCCGGTCGATTTCAGAGCTTTTGAGAGGGGGATTTCAACTAGCAATTAAAAGGTAAGTTAATCCTACACCCCTTGAGTTAAATACATAGATTATGGGTCGATTTTAACTTGTAAATCTTTGAAATCAAGAATTTAGGTGAAAAACCTAGATTTTTATAAAAATGAGCTTTTTACCACAAAAATGGTTATGGAATTGGATAGAAATTTTATATTTGAGTTCTTGAGATTATGAGTACGTTTTCATCCGAAAATGTTCGGAATCCGGGCACGTGGGCCTGGGGTGAATTTTAGAAATTTTACCATTTTGGATAGGATAATTATTCAATAGATGAATTTCGAATTGTTTAGCATATATTAATTATTTTATATAATATTTGGATAGCTTCGGATTTTTCGGCGTCGAATCGAGAATTTTACGTTACGCGGTAATCGAAAAGTGGATTTTGAGACAAGGTAAGTCTCTTGTCTAATCTTGTGAGGGGGAAACTACCCCATAGGAATTAAATTAAATAATTTGTTGCTAATTACGGGGGCTACGTACGCACGAGGTGACGAGAGTCCGTGCGTAGCTACTATTAATGTTAAAGTCTGGGTAGTTTAGGACTCAAAGCATGAATTACTTGTGTAAATTGTATTCTTTATTAATTAAACTATTCGATGTATATATTGTGAATTGTTATGAAAGGTAGTAAAAGATAAAATTTTTATTTGCTTAATTTTTATTTAGATTAATTAATTGTTGAAATAAATTATTTATCCTCTTGAATCAATCTTGTAATAAATACTCTCATTCCGGAGGTACATAAGAAAATGTCCTCCTTTCTTGTGGATCGGGCCGAACGCCTCGACAGTGTACACGAAACTCTGGATCGGGTCGTACGACCTCGGCAGAAATCGTGATTAATAATAATAATTATACGATACTTTGATGGTTTATTTCAGCTTGCGAAGCTAATTGATAAATTGGAGATCTTTGAAATATTGAAGAAATTGTTATTCCTGCTTGTTAGGGAATTATTTGTTATTCTTGTAAATGAGACAAATTGAAAATTATTTGAATTGAAGGAATTTAATTAATATATTGAGAATGGTTGCATTTAAAGGAATTTAATTATTTCTGTTGGTTAAATAAATTATTGTAAATTCTGTGAATCATGCTTACTTGAATGATTATAATTTATTCCATTTATTATTGTTGACCCTTAATGAGTGTCAAAGTCGGTCATCTCGTCTCTACCACTTCGAGATTAGGCTTGATACTTACTGGGTACACGTTGTTTACGTACTCATGCTATACTTGCTGCACTTTTTTGTGCAGGATCTGAGACAGATACTAGTGGAGGACCTATTATCGCACATCCTCGTTATCCAGGGGCGTAGTGGTGAGCTGCCTTTCTAAGCCGTCTTGAAGCTACCAATGCCTCTTCTTGTATTATTTTTATTCTGTCTATTTTTATTTCGGATAGTATTTAGAGTTTTGTATAAACTACTAGATGCGCATACACTTGTGACACGGGGACTTGGCACACACATTGGTTGAATTAAGAGTTGCTTATTATCTTGGTTATTTTAAATTACTGGTTGGCTTGCCTAGCTGTAGTGTTGGGAGTCATCATGACCTATAGGTGAAATTGGGCCGTGACACTCTGAATGGCTCGAATCTAGCCAAAATAATTCGATACAGTTAACAAAAATGATAGGAATCAATTTCATAAGCAAATACTACATTTTTTAATAAAATTCAAAATTAACTCAAAATTTGTCCATGGGGCCCACGTCCCTGAATCCGGCGAAAGTTACAAAATATGAACGCACATTCAATCACGAGTCTAACCATACCAAAATGACTAAAATCCATCCTCAACTCGACCTCCAAATCTTCAAATCTTATTTGCAAATCCCTAAGTTCAAATCACCGATTTACACCTCAAAAACATGTAATCTAGTCGGATTATTCGATGATAATTCAATATTATGGAGTAGAAATGATCACAAGTGACTTACCTCAAGTTTCCCTATGAATTCTCTCTGAAAAATTGCCCAAAACCGTGTTGAAAATATCCAAAATGACACAAATGTCGAAACCCCTCTGTTTTGTAATCTGGTCAGTGCTTTCGCACCTGCGATGCACGTGACCGCATATGCGCTTTCGCAGATGCGAATACCTCCCTCGCTTCTGTGGTTAGCTTCGCTTCTGCGATCCCTTGTCTGTATCTGCGGTCCCGTGGATGCGATATTTTCTTTCGCACCTGCGGCCGCTGCTCCACTCCTCCTTTTCCGTTTTGCGCTCCCACGCTCGCGTCTGCGAGCTCGCACCTGCGAGCCAAATTCCGCAGGTGCGATTGCATCAGTAGGCAACAACAAGTTTCAATATTTTCAAGTCCAAATTTGATCCGTTAACCATTCGGAACTCACCCGAGGCCCCCGGGACCTCAACCAAATACACCAATAAGTCCTAATATATCATACGAGCTTAGTTAAAACTTTCAATCACCTCAAACAACGCTAAAACCACGAATCATACCCCAATTCAAGCTTAATGAAACTTAGAAACTCTAACTTCTACATTCGATGACGAAACCTATCAAATCAAGTCACCTCAAATTTTGCACACAAGTCACAAATGACATAACGAAGCTATGAAAATTTTCGGAATTGGATTCCGATCCCGATATCAAAAAGTCAACTCTCTGGTCAAACTTCCAAACTTAAATTTCTATTTTAGCCATTTCAAGCCTAATTTAACTATGGACTTCCAAATAAAATTTCGAACACGCTCCTAAGTCCAAAATCAACATACGGAACTGTTGGAATCATCAAAATTCTATTCTGGGGTAGTTTACATATAGGTCGACTTCCAACCAACCTTTTCAACTTAAGTTTTAAATTTTTAAAACTAAGTGTTCCAATTCATTCTAAAAATTTCATCGGACCCGAACCAATTATCCCGGCAAGTCATATAACAGTTATAAAGTACATAATGGGCATTAAATAAGGGAACGGGGCTACAGCTTTTAAAATGATTGGTTGGGTCGTTACATCCTTGAGGCAGCCTCACTCACTTGGACTCAATTCTCAGAAATGTTCTTGAGGGACTATGTTCCTCAGAGTCTTAGAGATGCATGGCGCGCAGAGTTTGAGCAGCTGCGCCAGGGTTCTATGACCATGTCAGAGTATGCGGTCCGATTTAGTGAGTTGGCTAGGCATGCACCAGCCTTAGTTGCTACTGTTCGAGAGCGGGTTCGCAGATTTATTGAGGGTCTCCACCCTAGTATCAGATTCAGTATGGCCCGAGAGCTAGAGATGGACATCACATACCAACAAGTTTCTAACAATTTATGAAGATTAAAGTGGCTGGTCTCTTATTTAATTTAAATAAGGTTAAATTAGTTCTCTAATATTGGTAAAGCAATATCTTCCCATTGCAAATAACAATAGTAAAACATATACAAGTTTAGGACTAAAATAATATATATAGGTTTTTAAAATTATATACCACTCACCTTAAATGTGATTTTGAGCATCCATTATTTTGATTAAATTATTGTTCTCCTCCTTTAGTTTTATCATATTTCTTAATTATGGAAACTGAAAATTATATGTTATTCTATAGATTAGTGTCAGTATTTGTCCGTTATTTTGTACATATTTTTCAAGGTCACAAAAAGATGGTTCTTGCTATGAAAGAGTGCCCAATCAAGTGCCATAAAAATTTGATTTTGTTAGCAAAAGATATGACCATCAAAATCAGTTTGTATGTTATACTCACGGGTAATTTTTTAAATTTTCATTTATCTTTTTGTATTCTTAAAAGGAGTGAACTTATTCTACACATGTTCTGATTTTAACTTAGACATTAGTTTCAAGAGTAATTTTCTTCTCATTTGGAAAGGTGAAATTAGAATCTCAATGCCATAAGTTTACTCTCTTTTGGGGATGGCAGATAGAATTGATAAAAAATTAGAAGAAAAAATTTAAAACTTGGTACTTGCATGTTTCTTTGTAAAAGTCTAGGTGAGGATTGTTCAGTAAATGTGTTTCTATATTGATTTTTTGATAATTTATTTATATTTGGTTTAGACCAAATCTAAAGTCAGTGGGCAAATAAGATTAAATTGTCATTACAATTAGTTTTCTTTGTATTTTTTTATTTGTTTATACGTGTATGTTTATTTTTGATTTGTTTTACAGTAATTTGTTTAGGTTTTTCTTATTTAATTTATAATTTGTCTAGGTTTAGTTTAGAATGCATACCAAAGTCATTGAGGAGTCCCAACCTTGTGGTCATTAAGAAATTCATTAACTTTAATTTGTTAAAATTGAAATATGGAAGCTCACATAGCAAACTTTAAATAAGAGAAAAGAGAAATATATAAAAAGAGATACAATAATATGATTTGGTCACATGACCTATATATGAGCAATTCACTAAAACAATAGTACACAAATATTTTCCTCCAAAAAAAGGAGTAGCCAAATAAAGAATAGATTTATATTTTTCTTTTAAGAAAGTAACAAGATAATTGTGGCAAATATTTGCCCATGATTCAAAGAAAAATTAAAACTTAAATATAATAAATTAGGTCAGAAGCAACAACATAACATATCATTATTTTATACAATACAATATGTATAATTATAATTACTACTAAATAACTAACTCATTTCGTACGTGAAGATTTAGAAAACATTCAAATACTTTGAATTCATCTTGTCTTAACGTGAAGTAATTATTTTTTATTCAAAAAATTATTGCATATATCAACATCAATTGTTATTTCACATAATTCATTCTTATTCTATATGATGTAGGACTTTTTAATGATAGACGCAAAACACATGTGCACTGAAACTAGTCTATATCTATACTATATTAAAAGCACGAAGGACGAAGGGCCTTAGTGAAATGTCGTTCGCCGTTTTTACCCTTTAAAAATAGAATTCATATTGGACAAAATAGTAATTTAATTATTTTTCCTACTATTTAGGATGCTAAAATCAACAAAAATTTTATTGTTAAAACTTTCCTTATTTAAATCCTACTTTTTTACTTTAAGTTTCTTAGAAGTCGAAGATCTTTGTGAATTGCCACGCTTATTCCTAATTATGTAAAAACTGTTAAGAATCTTACTCTTCTACTTTAAGTTTCCTAGGTTTAATGATCTTTATAATTAATTAGGAATCATAGAAGGCATATATGTCTAAGTTTTAGTCCTTTTTTTTTGTAAGAACTATTTTAATCATATGTAAACTAAATTAGATAAAAATAAAGTTAAATTGCAACCACGCATATTTGTGTAAACTATAAAGATCCAAACTTTTATCGTCAATTGAGTTTCCCCCTAAACCTTAGGATTTTTTAAATCAACTAAATACTATGTATTAAATTCTTCCTTATTTGAAAGACTTAGAAAGTTTTAATAATAAATATCTTATATAAATTCTTTTCATATTTGTTTTGTATAACATATCAGTTTGTAAAAGACAAGTGATATCAAAACTGAAAAACTAAAGAGAATCAATAGCAAAGTAACGATGTGGTTATTAATTAAAGTTGCTTTGTCTATCAAAATAAGGTGGCATTTGTTCTAACAGTAGGAAAAAATAAGTATATGTGACTTTTTTTTTTATGTTCAACATAAACTGATAATTCTTTTTTTTTAAATATCAACCACAAACAATAATTTTTCAATATTCAGAAAACAACTTAAGACATGTTTATCAATTTTTACAAAGACTAACTTTTTTCTTTTGGAAGATTTTACGAGAAAAAAGTTCAACACGTTTGTCAAAATAAAAGACACTTAAGTTTCTTTATACAATAATTAATGTATTTATGTTTTAATCACACAAATTCAATCTATCCAAATATAATTATTCTAGAGGTAATTTTTCATATTATTTTTTCAATTTTGTCAAGCATGAATACCATAACGTAACCAGAATTGATAAATAGTTGCAAAAGCACAATAATGAATTGACATTTTTTATTGTTATTATATAATTCAATTAACACATTGTTTAATAATATTTGTATAATTTTATAAATTTATATACTCGTTAATATGGGTACACGCAGAACGCGTATTTTAATACCAGTTATATTAAAAGTACGAAAGTCCTTAGTGAAATGTTGTTCACCTTTTTTAGTCTCAAAAATAGAATTCACACTGGACAAAGTAGATATAGCATGTGCTATTAGTAAACTGAGTCGGTTTACAAGTACTACCAATCACATACATTGGATGGCAATAAAACGAGTTTTGGGGTATCTCAAACATATCCAAAATTACGTTTTTGTCACGACCCCAAATTCCCTCCGTAGGATGTCGTGATGGCACCTAGTCTCTAAGACTAGGTAAGCCTATCAATGCGGAATAATAATAAATATCTTAAATAAATAAACTACAATTCAAACAATTTTAACTCCCAAAACCCGGTAGAAATAAGTCACAAGCTTCTAAGAATTTATTCTCAAGGTCTCTATATGTCAAAGTCTAGATAAAATATAAGGAAGCAACATAAAATGATAGAAGGGGACTCAGGAGTCTGCGGATGCTGGCAGATATACCTCGAAGTCTCCGTGCGCAGGTAACTCAATGACCTCTAGGCTGGTAAAATGTACCTGGATCTGCACAAAAAAATATGCAGAAGCGTAGTATGAGTACACCACAGCGGTACCCAATAAGTGCCAAGCCTAACCTCGGTAGAGTAGTGACGAGGTCAGGTGAGGCCCTACTAAAATATAATAATAGCATGATAAAATGTTTATCAATGTAGTAAAATAAAATAACATTGAAAATGAATCAAATAGTATGTCACATTTAATGACATCAAATAATTACAAATAATATCTCGTGGAATCAAAACAGAATTTCCTTCAATTTTGTGAAAATCACAATAATAATCAAAGGCAACTACGGCCATAAATCAATATCAACAAGGGCACTCCCGAGGTACCGCCTCGTAGTCCCAAATCATAAATAAATTCACAATATCTCATTTTCTTATATCACCGCGGGAGCCTTCACAATTTATTTAAAGAAAATATTTTTTCCCGAAATAGCATCCCGCGTTTTAGCCACCCTTATCACACCGCATGACTTCTAGTAGTTCCCCTACTAGCCACGCGTATCAAGCCACCCTTATCTCACCGCATGCGTTTCAACACCCAGACCTTATACCACCGCATGCGTATCAATATCACAATATATCACAATTTGCACCTCAAGTGCTCAAATAATTTAACTTGCCAAAATAATTCAACAACAATATTTTTTCACAATAAAGAGCTCACGGCTCATGCCAAAATAAATCATCAATAATAGTTTGCCACAATAAAGAGCTCACGGCTCATGCCAAAATAAATCATCAATAATAGTTTTTCACAATAAAGAGCTCACAGCTCATGTCAAAATAATTCATCAATAATATTCTTCCACAATAAAGAGCTCACGGCTCATGCCAAAATAAATCATCAATAATAGTTTGCCACAATAAAGAGCTCACGGCTCATGCCAAAATAAATCATCAATAATAGTTTTCCACAATAAAGAGCTCACATCTCATGTCAAAATAATTCATCAATAATATTCTTCCACAATAAAGAGCTCACGGCTCATGCCAAAATAAATCATCAATAATAGTTTTTCACAATAATAATTCATCAATAATATTCTTCCACAATAAAGAGCTCACGGCTCCCTCACATTGAGTATAAAAATATTCAGGAGTAAATAATTTAGGAAAATAATATTTCAAAATCTTTACTACGTTGCTTCAATATCAAGTTTAAAAATGTCAAATACTTCATATTAATAATATTTAATTTAAAGAAAATCAACCTTCAAATAATGCACAGAATAAAAGAAACCAAGTTTCAACTAAACAGGTAAAACAATTAGTAAGAAAAGATCAAACAAATTTGAAGTATATATCTCACATCAATGATGAAGAATATAACAAAATAAAATAATTTAATAAATGCGCAACAGTGATCTACACAATTTAAAAATATAATCTTTCGCAAATCAACCCATGTACACACTCGTCACCTCGTGCACACGACTTTCAACATATTTCAATAATCACATCAATACCAATTCTAGGGGAAATTTCCCCCACACAAGGTTAGACAAGTCACTTACCTCGACTTGCTCCAATTTAACCAAGTATTATGCTTTTTCCTCGAATTTTCGACTCCAATCGACTCGTATCTAGTCATAATTAATTCGATACAGTCAACAAAAATTATAGTAATCACTTTCATAAGAAAATATTATATTTTTATTAAAATTCGAAATTAGCTCAAAATTTGTCCGTGGGGCCCACATCTCGGAATCCGACGAAACTTATAAAATCCGACAACTCATTCAATTACGAGTTCACCCATACCAATTTTACCAAAATCCGATAACAACTCGACCTCCAAATCTTAAATTTTTGTTTTTGGAAGATTTTGCAAAAATCTTGATTTTTCATCCATTAATTCACGGGTTCATGATGTAAATGAGTATGGAATCATGAAATATAATCAATATAGGATAAGGAACACTTACCCCAATGTTTTCCCGTGAAAATCGCCCAAAAATCGCCCAAGAACCGTGCTCCAAAAATCCAAAACGAAATGAATGAAATGACCATTTTTGGTCCTTAAGTTTCTGCCAATCCGTCACTAAAAGTCCATTTTCCGTCACTAAAAGTCCATTTTTCGTCACTAAAAGTCCACCAGAAACAGCTCTACCAGTCTTACTTCAATTGATCATAACGTAATGTACAAATGTCCAAATGATAAATGGTTTAACTTTCTGGAAACTAGAATCCACCGACTACAACTTTCATGTTTTGCAATTATTCTGATTCCTTATGCATTGCGAGATATAAGCTCCCAAAGTCGGCTGCATGCATCAGAATTTCTGGCGAAATTTCTGGCGAAACTGCTCTACCAGCCTTCATTCAATCCATCATAACTTTTTGTACAAATGTCCAAATAATGCATAGTTTAACTTTCTGGAACCTATAATCCAACGACTACAACTTTCATGTTTTGTACATTTTCTGATTCCTTATGCATTGCGAGATATAAGCTTCCAAACTTGGCTTGCATGCATCAGAATTTCTGGCGAAATTTCTGGCGAAACTGCTCTACCAGCCTTCATTCAATCCATCATAACTTTCTGTACAAATGTCCAAATAATGCATAGTTTAACTTTCTGGAACCTATAATCCAACGACTACAACTTTCATGTTTTGCACATTTTCTGATTCCTTATGCATTGCGAGATATAAGCTTCCAAACTTGGCTCCACGCACGGAATTTCTGCAACAGAAATTTCTGCAAACAGAAATTTCCAGCACTTTGTCCGAAATCCATTCCGTTTACCTTCCGAAATCCACCCGAGACCCTCGGGACCTTAACCAATTATTCCAACATATCCCAAAATACCATACGAACTTAGTCGAGGCTTCAAACTACATCAAACAACATCAAAACGACGAATCACACCTCAAATCAAAATCAATGAACTTTGAACTTTCAAATTCTATATCTTGTGTCGAAACACATCAAATCAATTCGGAATGACTTCAAATTTTGCACACAAGTCATAAATGACATAAATGAGCTATGAAAATTTTCAGAATCGGATTTTGACCCCGATATCAAAAAGTCAACCTCTCGGTCAAACTTCCCAAAAATTCAACTTTCGGCATTTCAAGCCTAATTCCACTACGGACTTCCAAATAAAATTTCGATCACGCTCCTAAGTCCAAAATCACCATACGGAGCTGTTGGAATCATCAAAATTCTATTCCGGGGCCGTTTGCACATAATTTGACATCCGGTCACTATTTGAACTTAAACTTTTAATTTTTCATCAAAATTCCATATCTCGGGCTAGGGACCTCGGAATTTGATTCCGGGCATACGCCTAAGTCCCAAATCACGATACAGACCTACCAAAATTGTCAAAACACTGATCTGAGTCTGTTTGCTCAAACTGTTGACCAAAGTCAACTCAGTTGAGTTTTAAAGCTCTAATTCACATTTTAATTCATTTTTCACCTGAAAACTTTTCGAAATATTTTTACGAACTGCACACGCAAGTCGAGTAATGATAAATAGTGCTTTTCGAGGTCTTAGAACATAGAATTAATCATTAAATTTAAAGATGACATTTTGGGTCATCACATTCTCCACCTCTAAAACAAACGTTCGTCCTCAAACGGAGTTAGAAAAAGTACCTAAGCTGGTGAATAAGTGTGGATAACATATGCGCATATCATGCTCGGTCTCCCAAGTCGCCTCCTCGACCGGATGACCCCTCCACTGAACCTTCCCGGAAGCAATGTTCTTTGACCTCAGCTTTCGAACATGCCTATCCAAAATAGCCATTGGTTCCTCAACATAAGATAGATTCTTGTCCAACTGAACCGAACTGAAGTCTAGCACATGAGACGGATCCCCGTGATATTTTCGAAGCATAGAAACATGGAATACCGGATGACCGGCAAAGAGACTAGGTGGTAGTGTAAGTTTGTAAGCCACCTCTCCAACTCTCTCAAGAATCTCAAAAGGCCCAATATACCTAGGGCTCAAATTGTCCTTCTTCCCGAACCTTATCACACCCTTCATAGACGAAACCCAGAGCAATACCCGCTCACCAACCATGAATGCAACATCATGAACCTTCCGATTCGCATAACTTTTCTGTCTAGATTGGGCTGTACGAAGTCAATCCTGAATCAACTTAAACTTTTCCAAGGCCTCCTGAACCAAGTCTGTACCCAAAAGTCTAGCCTCGCCTGGTTCGAACCAACCCACTGGAGATCGGCATCGCTTACCATACAAGGCCTCATACGGAGCCATCTGGATGCTTGACTGGTAACTGTTGTTGTAAGCAAACTCCGCAAGTGGTAAGAACTGATCCCAAGCACCCCCAAAATCTATCACACACGCATGAAGCATATCCTCCAGTATCTGAATAGTGCGTTCGAACTGCTCGTCCGTCTGAGAGTGAAATGTTGTACTGAACTCTACCCGAGTACCCAACTCACGTTGTACTGCCCTCTAGAACCGTGATGTAAACTGCATAACCCGGTCAGAGATGATAGATACCGATATGCCGTGAAATCGGACAATCTCGCGAATATAGATTCGAGCCAACTGCTCGGAAGAGTAGGTAGTCATCATAGGATTGCAATGAGCTGACTTGGTCAATCTATCCACAATCACCCAAGCTGCATTGAACTTCCTCTGAGTCCGTGGGAGCCCAACAACGAAATCCATAGTGATCCTCTCCCATTTCCATTCTAGAATCATTAACTTCTGAAGCAATCCACTCGGTCGTTAATGCTCATATTTCACTTGTTGACAATTTAGACACCGAGCTACATATTTCATTATGTCTTTCTTCATCCGCCTCCACCAATAGTGTTGTCTCAAGTCTTGCTACATCTTCGCAGCACCCGAATGTATGGAGTACCGCAAACTGTGAGCCTCCTAGAGAATCAATTCACGAAAACCATTTATATTTGGCACACATAGCCTGCCCTACATCCGTAATACATCTTCATCTTCAATAGTGACTTCCTTGGTATCGTCGTACTGAACTGTGTCCTTAAGGACAAGTAGATGGGGGTCATCATACTGACATTCCCTGATACGATCATAAAGAGAAGACTGAGAAATCACACAAGCCAAAACTCGACTCGGCTCGGAAATATCCAAACTGACAAACTGGTTGGCCAAGGCCTGAACATCCAAGGCCAAAGGCCTCTCTGCTACCGGTAAATATGCTAAGCTGCCTAAACTCTCCGCCTTACGACTCAAGGCATCGGCCACCACATTGGCCTTCCCAGGATGATAGAGAATGGTGATATCATAATCCTTAAGCAACTCCAACCATCTTCGATGCCGCAAATTAAGATCCTTCTGTTTAAACAGATATTGTAGATTTCGGTGATCGGTGTAGACCTCACAATGGACACCGTACAAATAATGGAGCCAAACTCTTCAAGGCACGAACAATAGCTGCTAACTCAAGGTCGTGGACCGAATAATTCTTCTTATGAACCTTTAACTGTCTGGATGCGTAGGCAATCACCCTACCGTCTTGCATCAACACTGCGCCGAGGTCAATACGCGACGCATCACAATACACAATATAAGATCCTGAACCTGTAGGTAATACCAACATTGGGGTTGTAGTCAAAGTTGTCTTGAACTTTTGGAACCTCTCCTTACATTCCTCGGCCCATATGAACGGAGCACCCTTCTGGGTCAATCTTGTCTTAATAGTTGTTCATAATCAATTACAAAAACGTCAATTAACTTCATGTTAACAAAAATCTCGATTTAAACCTTCACAATAATGATAACGAGATACGAGACATGAAGACCTCATAATTATTTACCCGAATTAACGAGTCACCTTTAACGTCACCTAGGAGGGAACCTACCTCGTAGGTTAAAACTCAATAATTACAACACAAAATTGGCAAGTATGCACAGAGAATTTCATATAGAATTTTCAAATAAGCCTAACAGGCATGACTCCCTATTAGTACTATAGTACAAGTTAAAATTCACAAGAGAGAACTTAAACACAAGAATTTTCCTCACAAGGATCTCGTCCTTATATAACTTCCACCGCAGCTCGTAGCCCGGTTTAAACATATCAGTTTATATTAAAATGTGAGGATCTCGTCCTCGGTTCTGAATCACAAGTAATATGCACATTGTGCCAATTGAAAATTTCCATTTTCTCCCTTTAAATAATTTCGGTTACACCAAATCACAACACATAATGAACCCCATACCGGTAAGGCATATAATTCACAATTTGTAATTAATTATTCGGAATTTACATCAAAATTTACCGAAATGAGTAACAGAAAGCCACATTTAGCCTCGCAGCTCTTATTAGTGACCAACACGAAATGATAGGCGTAGTTATCTCCATAAAATCTCCCAACAGGGGTAAACACATAAGTAAATTATAGAATTATGAAGCTCACTCATAAGTGGAGCACAATAGGAAGACTCGTTTCGATATTGAGAACCGAATCAACTTAAGGAAATTATTCCTTTATATTAAATCGAGGTCGTACCTGTAACGACACCATCTGATGTAGCGACCTCTGCCATACCGTAAAATAAATATATCAACGGCTGGGTCTCCACCTCTAGGACGCCTTTTACTCGTCTGTCCTCCACCCTTAACTGGTCGTGTGGGTGGTGTAGTAACTGCAATGGGGCACGTAGCCTGAGTGCTTTGATGAAATATGTCTCTCCCAAGTTTGGGACAATTTTCTCATGATGTGCCTAGTATCACCGTATTCATAACAACCCTTTTGCGGGTTAGGCTGCTCATATTGAGTCTGTGCAGATAACTGGAATAACCATTGTAGGAACTCATGTCGGTGGTGCATTAAAAGAACTTACTAGAGCACCCCGAGTAATCCGATGTGCGGACTCGGCTGGCCGACTGCCCGAGCCCCCTCCATAATGATTTATACTTGCAGAGTAGAATCCACCGAATCCCCCAGAACCTTGAGACCTCTTGGTCTCCTTAGTTTCCCTTCTTTTCTTTTTTTTCTTTTTTTCTTTTTTCACCCCGAACACATTCTAATATCTTGGCAATTTGTACAACTAGCAGAAATGAAGTATCAGCTTGTAGCTCCCGAGTCGTACAAAATTTTATGATCATAATTGAGTTCTTTAATGAGTCTATGGACTCGCCCTCTAGGTGTAGGAAGCAAAGTAGGAGTATGACGGGCTAACTTATTGAACTTGATGGCATATTATGAAATCGTCAATGGTGACATGACGCAACCGTTCAAACCCTATGCGCCACGCATTATGGAGAGTCCAGAAAACAAACTCTTTCAAAAACGTTTCTGAGAACTGAGCCAAGTGGGCGGTGTTGCATTGGCTGGTCTGCTCTCTTCATAGGCTTGCCACGAACACCGGTGGAGAATTATCTCTTCCAAGGGAATTTCTTCTTTTGTTATACTGACTCTACACTGTTGAGCTGACCAATTGCTTAACATACTCTTCGACTCTTCTTTGGGGTAACCCTTACCCCTATTTATACACAACGATCACAAAAGTAGAGCTCCATATAGACAAATTTTATCACGAACCACATAGTCTAGACTCTCGTCAACAAGTGTACTTACTCCGAAGCACCCCAAAATCCACAACAGTGACGTCCACGATGAGTAGAGCTTCTATAAATTTAGAGTTCTTTCTATAATGGTATTGAAGTATAGGATTATTAAGGAGGCGTACATACCGCAAGTCCTAACCTTATCCTCCACAAAATCTCATGTCTTAAACATGTGTAAATTTTAGGGAACCTTTCAGTACCACATATATACATTTCAGGCCAAAACTGATATAATACATGACCCCGCAATACACCCATTGGTAGTGGACTCCCCCCACTCGGTGCGAAGTCATAGGTCACAACGTCCAATGATCCTCTATAATAACCTTCACAGCTTGTATAAATCAACCAGATGCCAACGTCCGTTGCACCCCCACATGATTCACTAGGTGATCTCTCAATAAGTCCGCATCTTCAGTCGGAACCACACGTTGAGGCAATGTTTGAGCATCTCTGGCTCCCTCATAGTTAATATACGGCATTACGAACCGTCGATGCACAACTGATACCGAGTGCGCAATGTCATACACGAGTGGATACAAAGGAATATAAGATATATGTTTCAAGCTAAATCAATGCCGCACGATAAGGAGTCAAAGAAGTGAATATTTCCTAACAGTTCCATAGCCTCTCGAAGATAAGTACAGACGTCTCCGTACCGATCCGCAAGACTCTACTAAACCTGCTTGTGACTCATAACACCTATGAACCTAGTGCTCTGATACCAACTTGTCACGACCCCAAATTCTCTCCGTAGGATGTCGTGATGGCACCTAGTCTCTAAGACTAGGTAAGCCTATCAATGCGGAATAATAATAAATATCTTAAATAAATAAACTACAATTCAAACAATTTTAACTCCCAAAACCCGGTAGAAATAAGTCACAAGCTTCTAAGAATTTATTCTCAAGGTCTCTATATGTCAAGGTCTAGATAAAATATAAGGAAGCAACATAAAATGATAGAAGGAGACTCCGGAGTCTGAGGACGCTGGCAGATATACCTCGAAGTCTCCGTGCGCAGGTAACTCAATGACCTCTAGGCTGGTAAAATATACCTGGATCTGCACAAAAAGATGTGCAGAAGTGTAGTATGAGTACACCACATCGGTACCCAGTAAGTGCCAAGCCTAACCTCGGTAGAGTAGTGACGAGGTCAGGTGAGGCCCTACTAAAATATAATAATGGCATGATAAAATGTTTATCAATGTAGTAAAATAAAATAACATTGGAAATGAATCAAATAGTATGTCACATTTAATGACATCAAATAATTACAAATAATATCTCGTGGAATCAAAACAGAATTTCCTTCAACTTTATGAAAATCACAATAATAATCAAAGGCAACTACGGCCATAAATCAATATCAACAAGGGCACTCCCGAGGTACCGCCTCGTAGTCCCAAATCATAAATAAATTCACAATATCTCATTTTCTTATATCACCGCGGGAGCCTTCACAATTTATTTAAAGAAAATATTTTTTCCCGAAATAGCATCCCGCGTTTTAGCCACCCTTATCACACCGCATGACTTCTAGTAGTTCCCCTACTAGCCACGCGTATCAAGCCACCCTTATCTCACCGCATGCGTTTCAACACCCAGACCTTATACCACCGCATGCGTATCAATATCACAATATATCACAATTTGCACCTCAAGTGCTCAAATAATTTAACTTGCCAAAATAATTCAACAACAATATTTTTCCACAATAAAGAGCTCACGGCTCATGCCAAAATAAATCATCAATAATAGTTTGCCACAATAAAGAGCTCACGGCTCATGCCAAAATAAATCATCAATAATAGTTTTCCACAATAAAGAGCTCACAGCTCATGTCAAAATAATTCATCAATAATATTCTTCCACAATAAAGAGCTCACGGCTCATGCCAAAATAAATCATCAATAATAGTTTGCCACAATAAAGAGCTCACGGCTCATGCCAAAATAAATCATCAATAATAGTTTTTCACAATAAAGAGCTCACAGCTCATGTCAAAATAATTCATCAATAATATTCTTCCACAATAAAGAGTTCACGGCTCCCTCACATTGAGTATAAAAATATTCAGGAGTAAATAATTTAGGAAAATAATATTTCAAAATCTTTACTACGTTGCTTCAATATCAAGTTTAAAAATGTCAAATACTTCATATTAATAATATTTAATTTAAAGAAAATCAACCTTCAAATAATGCACAGAATAAAAGAAATCAAGTTTCAACTAAACAGGTAAAACAATTAGTAAGAAAAGATCAAACAAATTTGAAGTATATATCTCACATCAATGATGAAGAATATAACAAAATAAAATAATTTAATAAATGCGCAACAGTGATCTATACAATTTAAAAATATAATCTTTCGCAAATCAACCCATGTACACACTCGTCACCTCGTGCACACGACTTTCAACACATTTCAATAATCACATCAATACCAATTCTAGGGGAAATTTCCCCCACACAAGGTTAGACAAGTCACTTACCTCGACTTGCTCCAATTTAACCAAGTATTATGCTTTTTCCTCGAATTTCCGACTCCAATCGACTCGTATCTAGTCATAATTAATTCGATACAGTCAACAAAAATTATAGTAATCACTTTCATGAGAAAATATTACATTTTCATTAAAATCCGAAATTAGCTCAAAATTTGCCCGTGGGGCCCACATCTCGGAATCCGGCGAAACTTATAAAATCCGACAACTCATTCAATTACGAGTCCACCCATACCAATTTTACCAAAATCCGATAATAACTCGACCTCCAAATCTTAAATTTTCGTTTTTGGAAGATTTTGCAAAAATCTTGATTTTTCATCCATTAATTCACGGATTCATGATGTAAATGAGTATGGAATCATGAAATATAATCAATATCGGATAAGGAACACTTACCCCAATGTTTTCCCTTAAAAATCGCCCAAAAATCGCCCAAGAACCGTGCTCCAAAAATCCAAAATGAAATGAATGAAATGACCATTTTTGGTCCTTAAGTTTCTGCCAATCCGTCACTAAAAGTCCATTTTTCGTCACTAAAAGTCCAATTTTTGTCACTAAAAGTTCACCAGAAACAGCTCTACCAGTCTTACTTCAATTGATCATAACTTAATGTACAAATGTCTAAATAATAAATGGTTTAATTTTCTGAAAACTAGAATCCACCGACTACAACTTTTATGTTTTGCATTCTGATTCCTTATGCATTGCGAGATATAAGCTCCCAAAGTCGGCTTCATGCATCAGAATATCTGGCGAAATTTCTGGCGAAACTGCTCTACCAGCCTTCATTCAATTGATCATAACTTTCTGTACAAATGTCCAAATAATGCATAGTTTAACTTTCTGGAAACTAGAATCCACCGACTACAACTTTCATGTTTTGCAATTATTCCGATTCCTTATGCATTGCGAGATATAAGCTCCCAAAATCGGCTTCATGCATCAGAATTTCTGGCGAAATTTCTGGCGAAACTGCTCTACCAGCCTTCATTCAATCCATCATAACTTTCTGTACAAATGTCCAAATAATGCATAGTTTAACTTTCTGGAACCTATAATCCAACGACTACAACTTTTATGTTTTGCACATTTTCTGATTCCGTATGCGTTACGAGATATAAGCTTCCAAACTTGGCTCCACGCACGGAATTTCTGCAACAGAAATTTCTGCAAACAGAAATTTCCAGCACTTTGTCCGAAATCCATTCCGTTTACCTTCCGAAATCCACCCGAGACCCTCGGGACCTTAACCAATTATTCAAACATGTCCCAAAATACCATACGAACTTAGTCGAGGATTCAAACTACATCAAACAACATCAAAATGACGAATCGCACCTCAAATCAAAATCAATGAACTTTGAACTTTCAAATTCTATATCTTGTGTCGAAACACATCAAATCAATTCGGAATGACTTCAAATTTTGCACACAAGTCATAAATGACATAAATGAGCTATGAAAATTTTCAGAATCGGATTTCGACCCCCATATCAAAAAGTCAACCTCTCGGTCAAACTTCCCAAAAATTCAACTTTCGGCATTTCAAGCCTAATTCCACTACGGACTTCCAAATAAAATTCCGATCATGCTCCTAAGTCCAAAATCACCATACGGAGCTATTGGAATCATCAAAATTCTATTCCGGGGCCGTTTGCACATAATTTGACATCCGGTCACTATTTGAACTTAAACTTTTAATTTTTCATCAAAATTCCATATCTCGGGCTAGGGACCTCGGAATTTGATTCCGGGCATACGCCTAAGTCCCAAATCACGATACAGACCTATCAAAATTGTCAAAATACTAATCCGGGTCTGTTTGCTAAAAATGTTGACCAAAGTCAACTCAGTTGAGTTTTAAAGCTCTAATTCACATTTTAATTCATTTTTCACCTGAAAACTTTCCGAAAAATTTTTACGGACTACACACTCAAGTCGAGTAATGGTAAATAGTGCTTAGATCACATAATTAATCATTAAATTTAAAGATGACATTTTGGGTCATCACAGTTTTGCATTATAACAAATATCCCTTCGTGATCGAGGGATATAGTGATGCAAATTGGATAACTGGATAATCTGAAGTTAAATCCACTAGTGGATATGTTTTCACAATTGGGGGTGGAGCAGTTTCTTGGAAATCATCCAAACAAACATGCATCGCCCGTTCTACAATGAAATCTGAATTCATAGCTTTAGATAAGGCCGGTGAAGAAGCTGAATGGCTCCGAAATTTCTTGGAAGATATTCCATTTTGGCCCAAACCTTTGGCACCTATTTGTATACATTGTGATAGTCAAGCGGCAATAGGCAGGGCAGGGAGCGTTATATATAACGGAAAATCTCGTCATATACGACGGAGACACAATACCATTAGACAACTACTCTCTAGTGGTGTTATCACAATTGACTACGTAAAGTCAAGAAATAACGTGTCGGATCCACTTACAAAAGGCCTATCTAGAGAGGCAGTTGAAAGATCATCAAAGGGAATGGGGTTAAGGTCTAGGATAAGTCATCATGGCGGTAACTCTACCTAGCAGACTGGATATCCCACGAGCTAGGTTCAAAAAGATCAAACAAAGTTATGAATGACGGTTCAACATTGTCAAATAACTCAACCCATTCTCGTGATGAAGACAATGTTCAGAAATCGAGGTAAAGCATTAAGGCTTTTTGATGAGTCAACAAAGCTTAAAGGTTTTTTAATGATTTGCTAAGTCTGGCAGGATATGACCAGATAGTGTGTCTATAGGATTACACGTTTAGAAATCACCTATGTGAGTGTGAAGTGTAAGCCACTTCAAGGGGAATGAAAGTAAAGGCCCATTCTCTAAGCACTCATGAAACCAGGCGGTGTTCATGGCTGAAACGAACACAACCGTGAGAACCATAGATGGTTAAGGATTGATTATGTGACTTATGTTGTCTACGTATACAACAAAGCTTGACGGTTCAAAGATATCAAATCTACCGATTGACCGAGTATATCTGATATAAGTTCACTACGGAAAGTTCAAAGGGAAACCTACTTATCCAGATGTAATTAATTCTTGCATGTAAAACACACACGCGTCTGTGCATTCCTTTATTTTATAGCCATTCCCCATTCATGTGGGGGAATTGTTGAGATTTTAAGCTTGTGTAGCTTAAAGAGGGTGAATGAGAAATGGAGGAAAAATAAAATATTTGAGTTTCCCTCCTTGGCAAAGGGACATTGTCCTATATTGTAGGAAGAAAAGACTTTTGATGGGTATATATATAATTGCTCTTCTTCTAGCTCTTAAAGAGTTAAGAAGAAGGCAAGGCTCGCGCCGTCGTCGTCGCTCGCTCGCTCGAGCTTGTGTAGCTTAAAGAGGGTGAATGAGAAATGGAGGAAAAATAAAATATTTGAGTTTTCCTCCTTGGCAAAGGGACATTATCCCATATTGGAGGAAGAAAAGGCTTTTGATGGTTATATATATAATTGCTCTTCTTCTAGCTCTTAAAGAGTTAAGAAGAAGGCAAGGCTCGTGCCGTCGTCGTCGCTTGCTCGGCTCGGCTTAGGCTTAGGCTTAGGCTTAGGCTTCGGCTTCGACTTCGGATTCGGATTTTGAACAAAATTTCTTTCAATTATACCCGGTCCGGTCAGGCCCATTTTCT
Source organism: Nicotiana tabacum (assembly GCF_000715075.1). NCBI lineage: Eukaryota > Viridiplantae > Streptophyta > Magnoliopsida > Solanales > Solanaceae > Nicotiana > Nicotiana tabacum. Next base: position 113,131,291 of record NC_134098.1, on the reverse strand, counting down.
TTCCCGGATTATTTTAAATCCATTTTCTCGCAATATTTCAAACAACCCTGTTCCAACAGCCATGGTTGTTTCTGAAAGGTTGCAAACCTTTTCAAAAACAATGCCAGCAACTCTATAAATAGAGTTTGAATCCCAAAATTTTTCCTTACGAAATTTTCTGATCTTCTTCTTCTTCTATACAAAAATTCTAGTGTGTTTTTACAGCCTTCGAGTGGCTCGCTGTTCACCGGCGTTTTGGTACCAACACTCCGGTGAGTTAAATCGTTCTATCCTGGGAGGATATATTCCAGCAGCTCGGGTACTTGAGGAGAATAATTTCTTTAAGGACACACTGTTTATTCAGTGGGCTCGATTTATTCCTATACTATTTTTTCAGAATTTATTTCATTAAACAAGTATTACTAACTTTCTATTTTGTTTATATATATTTCAGAAAGTTTAATTGTTTATTACAGTAATACATATTTATAACACTATATTTAAAATTACTAATTGTTATGCCATCACAAGCTGGTCGTATTTGGTATGAAAAAATTAATTTGATTACCTCTTTTAATTGACTATATTATACTATATTACAATCTTAAATTTGTGTTCTTTAAGAGTAACCTTTGGTAATTATACTATATTACAATCGTATTGAAATTCATAAAACGATTTGAAGAACATAAAAATTTCATCGTTTTCTGTGAAACAGTATATAAAAAAAACTTCAGTTTTATTTATTATACATACTGTTTTTTTGTTAATAACAGTATTGTTTACTGTTCTGGTTTTGCCATTAATTTAGTTCTTTTGTTGTTTACAGTGAGAAATGGCAACTGATAACGAAAATTCTTCTACGACTGTTGCGGCAAAGACGATAGCCTCGTCAAGCCGGACTGTTGTTCCACCGGCAGGGAAACCGGGGAAATTTTCCGGAGCCAACTTCAAAGGATGGCAGCAAAGGGTGTTCTTCTGGCTTACCATACTTGGTATGCAGAAATTCACTAGTGAAGAACCTCTAGTGCATGCTCCGGACATGCCGAACAACAAGAAATTCATGATTGTTGAGGCGTGGAAGCAGGCAGATTTTCTTTGCAAAGGCTATATCTTAAGCGCTTTAGAGGATAACTTGTACAATGTGTACAGTGCGATGAATACTTCGAAAGAATTATGGGACGCACTTGAGAAGAAGTACAAGACTGAATATGCATGCTTGAAGAAGTTCGTGGTTGCCAAGTTTCTAGACTATAAAATGATAGACAGCAAAATTGTTGTAACCCAAGTTCAGGAGCTTCAACTTATTTTTTATGACCTTATTGCTGAAGGTATGGTCGTAAATGAAGCATTTCAAGTGGCTGCAATGATTGAAAAATTGCCTCCTTCGTGGAGAGATTTCAAGAACTATCTTAAGCACAAGCGCAAAGAAATGAAGTTGGAAGATCTTGTGATTCGTCTCAAGATTGAGGAAGACAACAAAATAGCCGAGAAAAAGTCTCGTGGAAATTCAACGATCATGGGAGCTAATATCGTTGAGGAGACTGCACCAAAAAGTAAGAAGAGAAAGAGGTCTTCTGGACAGACTAAGGAGCATAACAAAAAGAAATTCAAGGGCAGCTGCTACAATTGTGGAAAAACCGGTCACAAAGCCCCTGATTTCGGCTCCCGAAAAAGTATAAGAAGAAGGGACAGGACAACATAGTGGAGAAGAATGATGACATTGATGATCTGTATGCAATGCTTTCGGAATGCAACCTAGTTGGAAATGCGAAAGAGTGGTGGATTGACTCTAGAGCCACTCGACATGTTTGTGCTGTCAAGGAAGCATTTGCGACTTACTCTACTGCTGGTCCCGAAGAAGAGCTTTCCATGGGAAATACTGAAACAGCCAAGATTGAAGGTTATGGGAAGATATTTATGAAGATGACTTCCGGCAAGGTGTTAATGCTCAACAACGTTCTTCATGTTCCTACTATTAGGAAGAATTTAGTTTCTACTTCTTTGCTTGTTAAGAATGGATTCAAATGTGTATTTGTTTCTGATAAAGTTGTTGTAAGCAAGAATGAAATGTATGTTGGAAAGGGCTACCTCACATAGGGCCTCTTCAAACTAAATGTAATGGTTGTTGACAGTATGAATAAAATTTCAGCTTCTTCTTATTTATTGGAGCCAAATGATTTATGGCATATTCGTTTGGGACATGTCAATTACAAAACCTTGCGGAAATTAATTAATTTAGAAGTATTCCCTAAATTTGAGTATAATAAATCAAAATGTCAAATATGTGTTGAGTCTAAGTTTGTAAAACATCCTTATAAGTTTATTGAAAGAAATTCAAATCCTTTAGACTTAATCCATACTGACATTTGTGATATGAAGTCGACACCATCACGAGGTGAAAAAAAGTATTTTATTATTTTTATTGACGATTGCACTCGATATTGTTATGTTTATTAGCTTAATAGTATGGATGAAGCAATTGAAGCATTTAAGCAATACAAGAATAAAATAGAGAATCAATTGAATAAAAAGATCAAAATGATTAGAAGTGATAGGGGTGGAGAATAATAATTTCCGTTTGCAGAAATATGTTCGGAATATGGAATTATCCATCAAACTACTACACCTTACACACCTCAATCCAATGGAATTGCGGAAAGGAAAAATCGGACATTAAAGGAAATGATGAATTCTTTATTAATAAGTTCCGGATTACCGCAGAGTTTGTGGGGCGAAGCTATCCTTACAGCTAACTGAATACTCAACAGAGTACCACAGCAAAACGCAATCTATAAGTATGGGGGTGTCTAGCAAAGGTACAAGTTCATTTACCTAAAAGGGTTTAAATCGAACCAAAAACTATTGATTGTGTTTTCATTGGATATGCGACAAACAGTAAAGCATGTCAGTTTTTGGTTTATAAATCCGATAATCCCGAAATTCACATTAATACGGTAATGGAATCAGATAATGTTGAATTCTTTGAAAGTATCTATCCGTATAAAACTAAATGTGAGTCATTAAGTGAAAGACCTAAACGACCTCAGGAAGAACCAAAGGAAAATACTCCAAGTATAGAAGATCCAAGGCGTAGCAAACATCAAAGAACATCTACTTCCTTTGGACCAGATTTTGTGACATTCTTGCTTGAAAATGAGCCTCAAACTTTTAAAGCAGTTATGTCATCTTTTGATTCAGTGTTTTGGAAAGAGGCAGTCAATAGTGAGATTTAATCAATTTTGGATAACCATACATGGGAATTGGTAGATCTTCCTCCAGGAAATAAGCCTTTAGGTTCGAAATGGATCTTTAAACGGAAAGTGAAATCTGATGGCACTATTGACAAATATAAGGCAAGACTTGTTATCAAAGGTTATAGACAAAAGGAAGGCCTTGATTACTTTGACACTTACTCGCCAGTAACGAGGATAACATCTATTAGGGTGTTAGTGGCACTAGCGGTCGTGTATGGTCTTGAAATCCATCAAATGGATGTTAAAACAGCTTTCTTAAATGGAGAATTAGAGGAAGAGATTTACATGGAACAACCTGGGGGTTTTGTGGTAACTGGTAAAGAAAAGAAAGTGTGCAAACTTGTTAAGTCGCTTTATGGACTTAAATAAGCACCCAAATAATGGCATGCCAAATTTGACCAAACAATGTTGGCAAGTGGGTTTAAAATCAACGAGTGCGACAAATGTGTTTACATTAAAAACACTCCAGGTCATGAAGTCATTATTTGTTTATATGTTGATGACATGTTGATAATGAGAAAAAACATGGCTGATATAAATGCTACTAAGCGCATATTGGCTAGCAAATTCGATATGAAAGACTTAGGAGTTGCTGATGTGATCTTAGGAATCAGAATTCACAAGACTCCACAAGGTCTAGCATTATCACAGTCTCACAACATTGAAAAGGTACTTGACAAGTTCAAGTATTTGAATTTCAAAATTGCCAAAACGCCAATTGACGTGAGTTATGCACTTCAAAAGAATGAAGGTGAAAGTGACTCACAACTGGATTATGCAAGAGTATTGGGAAGTTTGATATATATCATGAATTGTACGCGACCGGATATAGCATGTGCTATTAGTAAACTGAGTCGGTTTACAAGTAATCCCAATCACATACATTGGATAGCAATAAAACGAGTTTTGGAGTATCTCAAACATACCCAAAATTACGCTTTGCATTATAACAAATATCCCTCCGTGATTGAGGGATATAGTGATGCAAATTGGATCACTGGATCATCTGAAGTTAAATCCACGAGTGGATATGTTTTCACAATTGGGGGTGGAGCAGTGTCTTGAAAATCATCCAAACAAACATGCTTCGCCCGTTCTACAATGGAATCTGAATTCATAGCTTTAGATAAGACCAGTGAAGAAGCTGAATGGCTCCGGAATTTCTTGGAAGATATTCCATTTTGGCACAAACCTTTGGCATCTATTTGTATACATTGTAATAGTCAAGCGGCAATAGGCAGGGCAGGGAGCGTTATGTATAACGAAAAATCTCGTCATATACGACGGAGACACAATACCATTAGACAACTACTCTCTAGTGGTGTTATCATAATTGACTACGTAAAGTTAAGAGATAACGTGTCGGATCCACTTACAAAAGGCCTATCTAGAGAGGCAGTTGAAAGATCATCAAAGGGAATGGGGTTAAGGTCTAGGACAAGTCATCATGACGGTAACTCTACCTAGCAGACTGGAGATCCCACGAGCTAGGTTCAAAGAGATCAAACAAAGTTATGAATGACGGTTCAACATTGTCAAATAACTCAACCCATTCTCGTGATGAAGACAATGTTCAGAAATCGAGGTAAAGCATTAAGGCTTTTTGATGAGTCAACAAAGCTTAAAGGTTTTTTAATGATTTGCTAAGTCTGGCAGGATATGACCAGATAGTGTGTCTATAGGATTACACGTTTAGAAATCACCTATGTGAGTGTGAAGTGTAAGCCACTTCAAGGGGAATGAAAGTAAAGGCCCATTCTCTAAGCACTCATGAAACCAGGTGGTGTTCATGGCTGAAACGAACACAACCGTGAGAACCATAGATGGTTAAGGATTGATTGTGTGACTTATGTTGTCTAGGTATACAACAAAGCTCGACGGTTCAAAGATATCAAATCTACCGATTAACCGAGTATATCCGATATAAGTTCACTACGGAAAGTTCAAAGGGAAACCTACTTATCCAGATACAATTAATTCTTGCATGTAAAACACACACGCGTCCGTGCATTCCTTTATTTTATAGTCATTCCCCATTTATGTGGGGGGGTTGTTGAGATTTTAAGCTTGTGTAGCTTAAGGAGGGTGAATGAGAAATGGAGAGAAAATGAAATATTTGAGTTTTCCTCCTTGACAAAGGGACATTGTCCCATATTAGAGGAAGAAAAGACTTTTGATGGGTATATATTTAATTGCTCTTCTTCTAGCTCTTAAAGAGTTAAGAAGAAGGCAAGTCTCGCGCTGTCGTCGTCGTCGCTCGCTCGACTCGGCTTCGGATTCGTATTCGGATTTGGATTCGGATTTGGTCAACGATTGATTGATTAATCTTTTTGGACAAAATTCCTTTAAATTATACCCGGTCCGGTCAGGTCCATTTTCTTTCCCAGATTATTTTAAATTTATTTTCTCGCAATATTTCAAACAACCATGTTCCAACAGTCATGGCTGTTTCTGAAAGGTTGCAAACCTTTTCAGAAATAATGCCAGCAACTCTATAAATAGAGTTTGAATCCCAGAATCTTTCCTTACAAAATTTTCTAATCTTCTTCTTCTTCTGCACAAAAATTCCAGTGTGTTTTTACAGCCTTCGAGTGGCTCGCTGTTCGCCGGCGTTTTGGTACCAACACTCCGGTGAGTTAAATTATTCTATCTTGGGAGGATATATTCCAGCACCTCGAGTACTTGAGGGGAATAATTTCCTTAAGGACACATTGTGTATTCAGTGGGCTCGATTTATTCCTATACTATTTTTCCAAAATTTATTTCGTTAAACAAGTATTACTAACTTTTTGTTTTGTTTATATATATTTCAGAAAGTTTAATTATTTATTACAGTAATACAGATTTATAACACTATATTTAAAATTACTAATTGTTATGCCAACTCAAGCTGGTCGTATTTGGTATGAAAAAATTAATTTGATTACCTCTTTTAATTGACTATATTATACTATATTACAATCTTAAATTTGTGTTCTTTAAGAGTAACCTTTGGTAATGAGCATCCCAACATCTATTGGAAATTATGACAGTTTTATTGGTTCAGGTAAATAATTCTTCTTATCTCATAAATTTTATTCTATAGGATCTCTTTGGTGCAATGCTTAATTTTAGTATGTGATGCCCCAAAATATCATCTTTAAAGTTAATAATTAATTATATGTTCTAAGACCTCAAAAAGTACTATTTATCATTACTCGACTTGAGTGCGCATTCTGTAAAATTTTCCGGGAAGTTTTTATGTGAAAAATGGAGTAAAATGTGAATTAGATCTTTAAAACTCAATTGAGTTGACTTTGTTCAACAGTTTAAGCAAACAGACTCAGATCAGTAATTTTGACAGTTTCGGCAGGTCCGTATCATGATTTGGGACTTGGACGTATGCCCGGAATCAAATTCCGAAGTCCCTAGCCCGAGATATGAAATTTTGATGAAAAATTAAAAGTTTAAGTTCAAATAGTGACTGGATGTCGAATTATGTGTAAACGACCCCGGAATAGAATTTTAATGATTCCAACAGCTCCGTATGGTGATTTTGGACTTAGGAGCGTGATCGTAATTTTATTTGGAAGTCCGTAGTGAAATTAGGCTTGAAATGGCTAAAACAATAATTTAAATTTAGAAGTTTGACCGGGGAGTTGACTTCATGATATCGGAGTCGGAATTCAGTTCCGAAAATTTTCATAGCTCCGTTATGTCATTTATGATTGGTGTGCAAAATTTGAGGTCAATCGTACTTGATTTGATAGGTTTCGACTTCGAATGTAGAAATTGGAAATTATAAGTTTCATTAAGCTTGAATTGGAATATGATTCGTGATTTTAGTATCGTTTTATGTGATTTGAGGTTTCAAATAAGTTCGTATGAGGTTTTAGGACTTGTTGGTATATTTGGTTGAGGTCTCGAGGGTCTCGGGTGAGTTTCGGATGGGTAACGGATCAAAAATTGGACTTAAAATGCTGTTGCAATTTTTTTCGACTGTAACTGCAAAAATCGAGGCCAGGGACGAGGCTCAGGATCGAAATCCCAGCTCGAGGGCCATGATCGAAGGCTGGATCGAAGCCATGATAGAATCCCCAGCTCGAGGGCCATGATTGAATGCCCAGCTCGAGGGCCATGTCGAAGGCAAGGCTCGAGGGTTAGGGATCGAGGCCCAAGATCGAGGGCTATGACCGAGGCCAGGATCGAGGGCCATAAAGATCGAAGCCATGATCGATACTCAGGATCGATGGCTACCTCAACAGTTTATAAAACTGGGGATTTCGTCCCCAGTTGCCATTTTTTATGAACTCGAGGTTGAGTAGAAGCGATTTTTGGCAGATTTTCAAGGAGAAATATTTGGGTAAGTGATTCTAACTCGGATTTGGTCAATATACACGAATATATCATTATTTTCACCATTTAATTAGTGTATTGAGGTAGAAATTTGGGAATTTTTTTAGAAATCTCATTAAAATAATTTTTTGAGATTTCAGTGTAGATTCGGAGTCAGATTTGAGTAAAACTGGTATGTTTGGACTCGTAATTGAATGGGTTGTCGGATTTTATAGGTTTTGCGGATTCCGAGAGGTGGGCCCCACGGGAAATGTTTAGCTAATTTCTGATTTTATTGAAAAATGTAGTATTTTCTTATGAAATTAATTCCTATAATTTTTTGTTGACTGTATCGAATTAATTATGACTAGATACGAATCGATCGGAGTCAGAAAATCGAGAAAAAAATCATACTACTTGGTTAAATTGGAGCAAGTCGAGGTAAGTGACTTGTCTAATTTTGTGTGGGGGAAATTTTTCCTAAGATTGATAATTGTAATGTGTGAAAAGTCGTGTACACGAGGTGACGAGTGTGTACACGAGCTAAATGTGAAAGATTATATTTTTAAATTGTGTAGATCATTGTTGCACATTAATTAAATTATTTTATTTTATTACATTCTTAATTATTGATTTAATGTTTATATTGTAAATTGCTTGACCTTTTCCTGCTAATTGTTTTATCTGTTTAGTTGAAACTTGGTTTCTTTTATTCTGTGCTTTATTTGAAGTTGATTTTCTTTAAATTAAATATTATTAAAATGAAGTATTTGACATTTTTAAATTTGGTATTGAAGCAACGTATTAAAGATTTTGAAATATTATTTTGCTAAATTATTTATTTCTGAATATTTTTGTAAGATTTTCGTACTCACTGTGATGGAGCCGTGAGCTATTTATTATGGAAAAATATTATTGATGATTTATTTTGGCATGAGCTGTGAGCTCTTTATTGTGGAAAAAAAATATTATTGATGATTTATTTTGGCATGAGCCGTGAGCTCTTTATAGTGGAAGAACATTGTTGTTGAATTATTTTGGCAAGTTAAATTATTTGAGCACTTAAGGTGCAAATTATGATATATTATGATATAGATACGCATGCGGTGGTATAAGGTCTGGGTATTGAAACGCATGCGGTGAGATAAGGGTTGCTTGATACGCGTGGCTAGTAGGGGGAACTACTAGAAGTCATGCGTTGTGATAAGGATGGCTAAAACACGGGATGCTATTTCGGGAAAAATATTTTTTTTAAAATAAATTGTGAAGGCTCTCGCGGTGAGATAAGGAAATGAGATATTATGAATTTATTTATGATTTGAGACTACGAAGCGGTACCTCGTGAGTGCCCTTGTTGATATTGATTTATGGCCACAGTTACTTTTGATTATTTGTTGTGATTTTCTTAAAGTTGAAAGGAAATTCTGTTTTGATTCCACGAGATATTAATTGTCATTATTTTGTGTAATTAAATGGTGACATGCTACTTGATTCATTTCCATTGTCATTTTATTTTATTATATTGTTAAACATTTTACCATACTATTATTATTTTCTAGTAGGGCCTGACCTGACCTCATCACTACTCTACCGAGATTAGGCTTGTCACTTTCTGGGTACCGCTGTGGTGTACTCATACTACGCTTTTGCACATCTTTTTGTGCAGATCAAGGTACTTCTTACCAGCCCAGATATCAGTAAACTAGTTGTACGAGGAGACTTCGAGGTATATGTGCCAGCGTCTGCAGACTCCGGAGTTCCCTTCTATTCTTTTTATGTTGCTTCCTTATTTTCTTTAGACTATGTTATATAGAGACATTGAGGATAAATTCTTAGAAACTTGTGACTTATTTCTACCGGGTTTTGGGAGTTGAAATTGTTTGAATTGTAGTTTATTTATTTCAGATATTTACTATTATTCCGTATTTATAGGCTTACCTAGTCTTAGAGACTAGGTGCCATCACGATATCCTACATAGGGAATTTGGGATCGTGACAAGTTGGTATCAGAGCTCTAAGTTCATAGGTGTTATGAGTCACAAGCAGGTTTAGTAGAGTCTTGCGGATCGGTACGGAGACATCTATACTTATCTCTGGGAGGCTATAAAACTGTTAGGAAAATATTCAATTCTTTGATTTCTTATCGTGCGCATTTGTTGATTTCAAAGTTCTAAACCATTGTCTTTCTATTCTATCATAGATGGTGAGGACACACACAACTGGATTCGATGATCAGATACCCGCACCCCTTGTTGGAGCCGCAAGAGGCTGGGGTCGGGCCAGAGGCCGAGGAAGACCACGTGGTGCAGCCAGAGCACCTGCACGAGCTACTGCACCAGAGCCACCAGTAGCTCCAGTCGGAGAGCAGGCACCTGAGACGACTGTTACCACTCCTGCACTTCAGGAGACTCTTGCCTAGTTTTTAAGCATGTTTGGCACTCTAGCTCGGACAGGGTTAATTCCACTTATTCCTGCCACATCTCAGGCCGGGGGAGGAGCACAGACTCTCACCGCCCATACCCCAGAGCCACGGGCCCAAGTTGGCCATGCCCCAGACGTTATACCAGTGCAGCCAGTTGTCCCAGTTCGGCCTGAGATTAGGACAACAGTATCAGAGGGGGAGCAACTCAGGCTCGAAAGGTACAAGAAGTACCACCCTCCCACTTTCAACGGTTTAGCTTCAGAAGATGCTCAAGGTTTTCTGGAGGAATGTCACTGTATCCTTCGTACTATGGGTATTGTGGATTCCAGTGGGGTTTCTTTCACGGCATTCCAGTTTAGAGGAGCAGCTTACCAGTGGTGGCGGGCATATGAGTTGGATAGTCCCGCTGAGGCATCTTCACTCACTTGGGCTCAATTTTCAGATATGTTCTTAAGGGAATATGTTCCTCAGAGTCTTAGAGATGCACGGAGCGCAGAGTTTGAGCAGTTGCGCCAGGGTTCTATGACCGTGTCAGAGTATGCGGTCTGATTCAGTGATTTGGCGAGGCATGCACCAGCCTTAGTTGTTACACTTTGAGAGCGGGTTCGTCGATTTATTAAGGGTCTCCACCCTAATATCAGATACAGTATGCCCCGAGAGCTAGAGATAGACATCACATACCAACATGTGGAGTCAATTGCTAGGAGATTGGAAGGTATGCGGATCTGGGAGAGTGAAGCTAAGAGACCACGAGATTCGGGTACATATAATAATTCTCATGCCCTAGTTGCATCCCGTCATGGTAGAGGTTATGTGAGTAGTCCTATTCATTCAGAACTTCTAGCTTTCAATGGTATTCCGGCTACTCCTAGACCTCAGGTTCCATATTATGCACCGTCAGTGTCTTCTGTACCTCCTGTACGGGGTGCTTTCAGCGGGAAGTCTAGTCGATCAGGCCCGAGCCAGTCCCAGCAGCCATATCCTCCGAGGGCTTTTTTGAGTGTGGTGATACTCGTCATATCATGAGGGATTGCTCCAAACTTAGGAGGGGTGAACCTCCACGGATTTCTCAAGCCCCACTTATTCCACAGGGCCCTCAGGCTTCTCAGGCCATAATTACTGCACCAGTTGCCACTCCAACTGCACAGCCAGCCAGAGGTGGAGGTCGGGCAGGTAGAGTTTGCCCTAGAGGGGGAGGTCAGGCCAGATATTATGCCCTTCCTGCTAGGACAGAGACCGTTGCATCCGATTCTGTTAGCATAGGTATTATTTTGGTCTGTCATAGAGATGCATCAGTCTTATTTGATCCAGGCTCCACTTATTCTTATGTGTCATCTTATTTTGCCCCGTATTTGAGTGTATCACGTGATTCCTTGAGTTTTTCTGTTTATGTATCTACACCCGTGGGTGAATCTATTATTGTGAACCATGTGTATCGGTCGTGTTTAATTGTTATCAGTGGTTTTGAGACCAGAGCTGATCTATTATAACTCAGTATGGTCGATTTCGATATTATTTTGGGCATGGACTGGTTGTCGACCTATCACGCTATTCTTGATTGTTACGCCAAGACGGTGATGTTGGCTATGCTAGGTCTACCGCGGCTATAGTGGATAGGTACCTCGGATCATATTCCTAGCAGGGTTGTTTCATTTCTTAAAGCTCAACGAATGGTTGAGAAGGGGTGTGATGCGTATCTGGCCCATGTGAGAGATGTTAGTATTGATACTCCTATTGTGGAGTCAGTTCCTGTAGTAAGGCATTTTCCTGATGTATTCACAGCAGATCTTCCTGGTATGCCACCCGACAAGGATATTGACTTTGGCATTGATTTATTACCGGGTACTTAGCCCATTTCTATTCCACCATATCGTATGGCCCCAATAGAGTTGAAAGAATTAAAAGAACAGCTATAGGAATTACTTGATAAAGGCTTCATTCGGCCATGTGTATCGCCTTGGGGTGCTCCTATCTTATTTGTGAAGAAGAAGGATGGTTCTATGCGGATATGTATTGATTACCGCCATCTGAACAAAGTTACAGTGAAGAACATGTATCCATTGCCACGTATTGATGACCTATTTGATTAGTTTCATGGTGCCAGGGTGTTCTCTAAGATCGACTTGTGTTCAGGCTATAATCAGTTGAAGATTCGAGAGCCAGATATCCCGAAGACTGCTTTCAAGACTCAATACGGTCATTACGAGATCATTGTGATGTCTTTTGGGCTGACCAATGCCCCAACAACACTTATGCACTTAATGAATAATGTATTTCAGTCCAATCTCGATTCTTTCGTCATTGTGTTTATTGACGACATTCTAGTGTATTTTCGGAGTCGAGAAGATCATGAACAACACGTGAGGACTGTGCTTCAGACTTTGAGAGAAAAGAAGTTATATGCAAAATTTTCTAAGTGTGAATTCTGGCTTGATTCAGTGGGATTTTTGGGTCATATAGTTTCATGCGAGGGGATCAAGGTAGATCCAAAGAAGATTGAAGCAGTGCAGAGTTGGTCCAGACCGTCCTCAGCTACGGAGATCCGGAGTTTCCTTGGTTTGGCAGGGTATTATCGCCGATTTGTAGAGTGTTTCTCTTCTATTGCTGCATCTATGACCAAATTGACCTAGAAGGGTGCTCCATTCAGGTGGACCGAGGAATGTGAGGAGAGCTTCCAAAAGCTCAAGACAGCTTTGACTACAACCTTAGTATTGGTATTACCTACAGGTTTGGGGTCTTATACTGTGTATTGTGATGCATCGCGTATTGGTCTCGGCGCAGTGTTGATGCAAGACGGTAGGGTGATTGCCTACTTGTCCAGACAGTTAAAGGTACATGAGAAGAATTATCCGGTCTACGACCTTGAGTTAGTAGCTATTGTTCATGCCTTGAAGATTTGGCGGCATTATTTGTATGGTGTCCATTGTGAGGTCTACACCGATCACCGGAGTCTACAACATCTGTTTAAATAGAAGGATCTTAATTTGCGGCAGCGGAGATGGTTGAAGTTGCTTAAGGATTATGATATCACCATTCTCTATCATCCCAGGAAGGCCAATGTAGTGGCCGATGCCTTGAGTTGTAAGGCGGAAAGTTTGGGCAGCTTAGCATATTTACCGGTAGTAGAGAGACATTTAGCCTTGGATGTCCAGGCCTTGGCCAATCAATTTGCTAGATTGGATGTTTCTGAGCCGAGTCGAGTTTTGGCTTGTATGGTTTCCCAGTCTTCTCTATATGATCGTATCAGGGAGCATTAGTACGATGACCCCCATCTGCTTGTCCTCAAGGACACAATTCAGTACGGTGATGCCAAGGAAGTCACTATTGGAGATGACGATGTATTACTGATGCATGGTAGGCTATGTTTGCCTAATGTAGATGGTTTGCGTGAGTTGTTTCTTTAGGAGGCTCACAATTCGCAGTACTCCATTCATCCGGGTGCTGCAAAGATGTATCAGGACTTGAGACAATGCTATTGGTGGAGGCGGATGAAGAAATACACAGTGGAGTATGTTGCTCGGTGTCTAAATTGTCACAAGTGAAATATGAGCATCAACGATCGAGTAGATTGCTTCAGAAGTTGGAGATTCCAGAATGAAAATGGGAGCGAATCACTATGGATTTCATTGTTGGACTTTCATGGACTCAGCGGAAGTTTGATGCAGTTTGGGTGATTGTGGATATGTTGACCAAGTCAACTCATTTCGTTCATGTGATGATTACCTACTCTTCCGAGCAATTGGCTCGAATCTATATTTGCGAGATTGTCAAACTTAACGGCGTACCGGTACCTATCATCTCCGACCGGGGTACACAGTTTACCTCACGGTTTTGGAGGTCTATACAGCGAGAGTTGGGTACTCGTGTGGAGTTGAGTACAACATTTCACCCTCAAACATACGGGCAGTCCGAATGCACTATTCAGATACTGGAGGATATGCTTCGTGCGTGTGTGATAGATTTTGGGGGCGCTTGGGACCAGTTCTTACCACTTGCGGAGTTTGCTTACAACAACAGTTACCATTCAAGCATTCAGATGGCTCCGTATGAGGCCTTGTATGGTAGGCGATGCCGGTCTCCAGTGGGTTGGTTCGAACCGGGCGAGGTTAGACTATTGGGTACAGACTTTGTTCAGGATGCCTTGTAAAAAGTTAAGTTGATTCAGGATCGACTTAGTACAGCCCAATCTAGACAGAAGAGTTATGCGGATCGGAAGGTTCGTGATGTTGCATTCATGGTTGGTGAGCGGGCCCTGCTTCGGGTTTCGCCTATGAAGGGGGTGATAAGGTTCGGGAAGAAGGTCAAGTTGAGCCCTAAGTATATTGGACCTTTTGAGATTCTTGAGAGAGTTGGAGAGGTGGCTTACAAACTTGCACTACTACCTAGTCTCTCTACAGTTCATCCGGTATTCCATGTTTCTATGCTTCGGAAATATCACGACGATCCATCTCATGTGTTAGACTTCAGTTCGGTTCAGTTGGACAAGGATCTATCTTATGTTGAGGAACCAGTGGCTATTTTAGATAGGCAGGTTCGAAAGTTGAGGTCAAAGAATATTGCTTTCGTGAAGGTTCAGTGGAGGGGTCATCCGGTCGAGGAGGTGATTTGGGAGACCGAGCATGATATGCGCATCTATTATCCACACTTATTCACCAGCTCAGGTACTTTTTCTAACTCTGTTCGAAGACTAATGTTTGTTTTAGATGTGGAGAATGTGATGACCCAAAATGTCATATTTAAAGTTAATAATTAATTATATATTCTAAGACATCGAAAAGCACTATTTATCATTACTCGACTTGCGTGCGCAGTCCGTAAAATTTTCCGAAAAGTTTTTATGTGAAAACGGAGTAAAATATGAATTAGAACTTTAAAACTCAGCTGAGTTGAATTTGGTCAACATTTTGAGAAAACGGACTCGGATCAGTGTTTTGACAATTCCTGCAGGTCTGTATCGTGATTTGGGACTTGGGCGTATGCCCGGAATCAAATCCCGAGGTCCCTAGCCCGAGATATGAAATTTTGATAAAAAATTAAAAGTTTAAGTTCAAATAATGATCGAATATCGAATTATATGAAAACAACCCCGGAATAGAATTTTGATAATTTCAACAGCTCTGTATGGTAATTTTGGACTTAGGAGCGTGATCAAAATTTTATTTGGAAGTTCGTAGTGAAATTAGGCTTGAAATGGCTAAAACATGAATTTAAGTTTGAAAGTTTCACCGGGGAGTTGACTTTTTGATATTGGAGTCGGAATCCAGTTCCGAAAATTTTCATAGCTACGTTATGTCATTTATGACTTATGTGCAAAATTTGAGGTCAATCGGACTTGATTTGATAGGTTTCTACATCGAATGTAGAAGTTAGAAATTTGAAGTTTCATTATGCTTGAATTGGAACATGATTCATGATTTTAGCGTCGTTTTATATGATTTGAGGTTTAAAATAAGTTCGTATGAGGTTTTAGGACTTGTTGGTATATTTGGTTGAGGTCCCGAGGGCCTCGGGTGAGTTTCGGATGGGTAACAGATCAAAAATTAGACTTAAAAAGCTGCTGTAATTTTCTTCGGCTGTAACTGCACAAATCGAGCCCAAAAATCGAGGCCAGGGACGAGGCTCAAGATCGAAAGCCCAGCTCGAGGGCCATGATCGAAGGCAGGATTGAATGCCCAGCTCGAGGGCCGTGATTGAATGCCCAGCTCGAGGGCCATGATCGAAGGCAAGGCTAGAGGGTTAGGGATCGAGGCCCAAGATCGAGGGCTATGACCGAGGCCAGGATCGAGGGCCATAAAGATCGAAGCCATGATCGATACTCAGGATCGATGGCTGCCTCGACAGTTTATAAAACTGAGGATTTCGTCCCTAGTTGCCATTTTTGACGAACTTGAGTTTGAGCAGAAGCGATTTTTGGCAGATTTTCAAGGAGAAACATTTGGGTAAGTGATTCTAACTCGAATTTGGTCAATATACACGAATATATCATTGTTTTCACCATTTAATTAGTGTATTGAGATGGAAATTTGGAAAAATATTTAGAAATCTCATAAAAATGAATTTTTGAGATTTCGGTGTCGATTCAGAGTCAGATTTGAGTGAAACTGGTATGGTTGGACTCGTAATTGAATGGGTTGTCGGATTTTGTAAGTTTCGCCGGATTCCAAGAGGTGGCCCCTACGGGAAATGTTTAGCTAATTTCGGATTTTATTGGAAAATATAGTATTTTCTTATGAAATTGATTCCTATAATTTTTGTTGATTGTATCGAATTAATTAAGACTAGATACGAGTCGATCGGAGTCGAAAAACCGAAAAAAAAGGCATACTACTTGGTTAAATTGGAGCAAGTCGAGGTAAGTGACTTGTCTAATTTTGTGTGGGGGAAATTTCCCCTAAGATTGATAATTGTAATGTGTAGAAAGTCGTGTACACGAGGTGACGAGTATGTACACGGGCTAAAATATGAAAGATTATGCTTTTAAATTGTGTAAATCGTTGTTGCACATTAATTAAATTATTTTATTTTGTTACATTCTTCATTATTGATTTAATGTTTATATTGTAAATTGGTTGACTTTTTCCTGCTAATTGTTTTATCTGTTTAGTTGCAACTTGGTTTCTTTTATTCTGTGCTTTATTTGAAGTTGATTTTCTTTAAATTAAATATTATTAATATGAAGCCATTGACATTTTTAAATTTGGTATTGAAGCAACGTATTAAAAAATTTTGAAATATTATTTTGCTGAATTATTTATTCCTGAATATTTTTGTAAGATTTTCGTACTCATCGTGATGGAGCCGTGAGCTCTTTATTGTGGAAAATATTATTGATAATTTATTTTGGCATGATCTGTGAGCTATTTATTGTGGAAAACATATTATTGATGATTTATTTTGGCATGAGCCATGAGCTCTTTATTGTGGAAGAACATTGTGGTTGAATTATTTTGGCAAGTTAAATTATTTGAGCACTTGAGGTGCAAATTGTGATATATTGTGATATTGATATGCATGCGGTAGTATAAGGTCTGGGTATTGAAACGCATGCGGTGAGATAAGGGTGGCTTGATACGCGTGGCTAGTAGGGGGAACTACTAGAAGTCATGTGGTGTGATAAGGATGGCTAAAACGCGGGATACTATTTCGGAAAAAATATTTTCTTTAAAATAAATTGTGAAGGCTCCCGCTGTGAGATAAGAAAATGAGATATTGTGAATTTATTTATGATTTGGGACTACGAAGCGGTAACTTGTGAGTACCCTTGTTGATATTGATTTATGGTCACAATTGCCTTTGATTAATTGTTGTGATTTTCTTAAAATTGAAAGGAATTCTGTTTTGATTTCACGAGATATTATTTGCCATTATTTTGTGTAATTAAATGGTGACATGATACTTGATTCATTTCCATTGTCATTTTATTTTATTATATTGTTAAACATTTTACCATACCATTATTATTTTCCAGTAGGGCCTGACCTGACCTCGTCACTACTCTACCGAGGTTAGGCTTGACACTTACTGGGTACCGCTGTGGTGTACTCACACTATGCTTCTGCACATCTTTTTGTGTAGATCTAGGTACTTCTTACCAGCCCAGATATCAGTAAATTAATTGTACGAGGAGACTTCGAGGTATATGTGCCAGCGTCCGCAGACTCCGGAGTCCCCTTCTATTCTTGTTATGTTGCTTCCTTATTTTCTTTAGACTGTGTTATATAGAGACATTGAGGGTAAATTCTTAGAAGCTTGTGACTTATTTCTACCGGATTTTGAGAGTTGAAATTGTTTGAATTGTAGTTTATTTATTTCATATATTTACTATTATTCCGCATTGATAGGCTTACCTAGTCTTAGAGATTATGTGCCATCGCGACATCCTACGGAGGAAATTTGAGGTCGCGACATAGTACGTCTTGAAAGGTATTGCTTTTGTTGCAATTCAACGATAATTTTTCTTTTTTTACTCCTCGAGCTTTGAGATTGAGATATTGCGTAATATCAATTTACTTATATTGTAGGTCAATTTAACGTATTACTATCGGAGGAATGTAGTTTTCTAGAAAAAAACTGCAACATTGAGGGATTCTTAGTAAACTTGGTGACAAAATAAAAAGTGGCTAGCGTAATATTTTGGTAGTACGCGCATTTCGATTGAATTAAACTATGTCACTGCATTAGCAAATAGAGTAATTCTTTTTTATATGTTCAATCCTTATTATTGGTTTAAGTGTTTCTTTTCAATTTTCTTTTAAATAAATTATTAAATATTTAATTGACTTCTATGACTTTACTGACATATTGGTATTAGAACACTCGTGCACACATGATTGATTTCAGGTACTCGCAATGGGCATTGATATTGAATTTGCAAATGAATATGTGCTAATTAATATTTTAAGAATACAAGAAAAAATTATTAAAAATACAAGTAGATAATATAATAAATTTCTAAAAGATTATTTATGTATACTAGAATAAATTTAAGTTTACTATATTTGATTGAGATAATTTGAGGACTTTTATGTGAAAAGTTCTTCTTTTATTAAGTTAACTAAATAAGATGAACAATCATAGAAACTTACACTTTTTTCTGTTACTGTTATTTTATAACACAATATAATTTTTAATATAATAATTATATGATTTTAAAATTTTTACTTATTTAAACGGGGTACACTCGCAAAGCACGAAGACCCTTAGCTAAATGTTGTTCGTCTTTTTTACCCTTTAAACATAGAGTTTATACCGGATAAAAAAGTTATTTAATAATTTTTCCCTAATATTTAGGACATTAAAAATAACTAAAATCGTAATTACTAAATCCTTCCTTATTTGAACTATGTAAAAAAGTCCTACAATTTAGGACTTTAAAATTAATTAAAATTTTAATTTATAAATATTCTTTCCTTATTTAAAGTATGTTATTACAAACTATATTTACGAATCTTCATATTAAGACTTTGAAGTAAATTAAGATATTTATTCAAAAGAAGCTTTATCTATCATATATTTATATTTTTCAATATTAGGAATACAATTATATTCCTTAACAAAATAATATCGTGACATACAATTGTCACGATCCGAAATTCTCACATTCGGATCGTGATGGCGCCTAACATTTCACTTGCTAGGCAAGCCAATGTTAGAATAACATTATCCATTTTTAAAATAATTTTAAGTTTATTAATAACAAGGAAGCAAATGCGGAAGCAATTTTGAAATAATCCATAATAATAACGATGTCTAAATACCATCCCAAAATTGGTGTTACAAGTGCACGAGCTTCTAGAATAAATACAAATAAAGGTCTGAATAATATAAAGTTGTCTGGAAATAAACACACAGCTAAAGTACAATAGACGGGGACTTCAGAACTGCGGACGCCATGCAGTTATACCTCAAGTCTCCTCTGATAGCTGAAATCCGAGCAAGTCTATGGTACGTCGCTGGGACCAACTCCAAAATCTGCACAAGAAGTGCAGAGTGTAGTATCAGTACAACCGACCCCATGTACTGGTAAGTGCTGAGCCTAACCTCGACGAAGTAGTGACGAGGCTAAGGCGGTTCACTTACATTAACATGTACGCAATATTTGTAACAACAACAATAATAGGAATAAATCAGGTAATTCATTTATAATAATTGAAGACAACTCAGCAGTCATAACCAATTATCATTTTTATTATTTCTATTGCAGCGTGCAACCCGCTCTCACAATATATTCACATTCAATCAAGTCTGTTGCGGCGTGCAATCCGATCATCCAATATTGACTTTTTAATAAGTTTGTTGCGGCGTGCAACCCGATCCTCCAATATTGACTTTTAATAAGTCTGTTGCGGCGTGCAACCCGATCCTCCAATATTGACTTTTTAATAAGTCTGTTGCGGCGTGCAACTCGATCCTCCAATATTGACTTTTTAATAAGTCTGTTGCGGCGTGCAACCAGATCCTCCAATATTGACTTTTAATAAGTCTGTTGCAGCGTGCAACCCGATCCTCCAATATATTCATTATAATCAATCCTGTTGCGGCATGCAACCCGCTCCTCCAATATATTTATTTACCAATCAATTCTTATAGAAGAAATTCCCCAATAAACGCAACAATTAACATAAAATCATAAGACAACAAGTATACAATAATTATGATTTAATTATGAAGCAAACAATGACAAATAGCAATTTATTATGAAAATCAGGAAGCAAATAGGCAGTTTAATATTTAATATGCTAAATGTCAAATGATAATTAAGGCACATAATTCAAATAACATGTAACAATTAATGCAGGAATTCAAGAATTAATATTTGACAAAAAATAAGAGAGAAATAATTATTATAATATTTAATTTATGATTAAAAACAATTTATGATTTTTCAAGTAAGTAGGCAAACAATTAATTTGACGACGTATACACACTCGTCACCTCGTCTATACGTCGTTCACATGCAATTCACATAACAAATAATTTAAGGGTTTTGTTTCCTCAAGTCAAGGTTAACCCCGACACTTACCTCGCCTTGCAAATTTCAATCAATTATTCAACCACAGCTTTTCCTTTTAAATTTGCCCCCGAAAATTTCAAATCTATTCACAAACAATTCAATATATTCAATACTAATAATAGGAATTAATTCCATATGAATTTAATAATTTTCCGGATAAAAATCCGAAATTCATTAAAATATTCGACAGTGGGACCCACATCTCAAATCTAGAAAAAACTCGCGTAATCCGAATACCCGTTCCGATACGAGTTCAACCATACCAAATTTGTCCAATTCCGATATCAAATGGACCTTCAAATCTAAATTTTTCGTTTTTGAAAAGTTTTACAAAAATTTCAATTTTTTTCATCTAAATCCGAAATAAATGATGAATATAGACATGGATTTGTGAAATATAATCACTTTATGATAAAGAACACTTACCCAGTTCAAAGTCGTGAAAATTTCCCTTGAAATCGCCCAAATCCGAGACTCAAAACTCAAAAATGAGTAAAAATAGCTAAGACCCGATTTTAAGTATTCTGCCCAGTATTTTGGCATCTGCGGTGCCTGGGCTCGCACATGCGAGCTCGCATCTGCGAAAAGGGGCTGCCAGGCGAGGTTCCGCATCTGCGGACAAAATATCGCATCTGCGACGTCCGCTTCTGCGCAAAAGGGCCACACCTGCGAAGGTCGCATCTGCGATGGAAGTCTCGCTTATGCGAGCTCGCACCTACGGTCAAAATTCCGCATGTGCGATTATACCAGAACCCAAATTTCAGATTTTTGCTTAAGTCCAATTCTTGTTCCGATTTTAATCTGTTTCACTCTCGGTGTACTCGGGACCCCGCTAGAATATACCAACAAGTCCCGTAACATAATACGGACTGACTCGGGGTCTAAAATCACATCAAACAACACTGAAATTATAATTCACACCCCGATTCGAACTTTGAGTTTTAAACTTTTAATTTGCAAATCTCGTGCCAAAACATATTAAATGAATCCGGAATGACTTAAAATTTGGCACACAAGTCATAAATGACATAACGGAGCTGTTCAAATTTCCAGAATCGGAATCCGGTTCCGATATCAAAAAGTCAACCCCGTGGTCAAACTTGGAATATTTAGCCTTTAAATTGCTAGTTCCGTTAAATGGTCATAACTTGAGCTAGGGACCTCCAAATTAAATTTCGGGCATACGCCCAAGTCCCAAATCACGATACGGAGCTACCGGAATTTTCAAAATACTGATCCGGATCCGTTTGCTCAAAATATTGACCAAAGTCAACTTAGTTGAGTTTTAAAGCTCTATTTCCCATTTTAATTCATTTTTCACATGAAAACTTTCCGTAAAATTTTACTGACTGTGCACGCAAGTCGAGGAATGATAAATAATACTTTTCGAGGTCTTAGAACACATAGTTACTTATTAAATTTAAAGATGATATTTTGGGTCATCACAACAATATTCTAGAGCAAAAATTAAGATCCAAAAAAGTCATACGAAATCTAAAAGGATTTACATAATCCGAAAGTATTCCTACTCAATTATATTCCTACTCAATCTTTTTTTAAGAACTTTTTTTTATAATTATGCAAATCCTGGATAAATTTATATATATATTTATCTCTCTCTCTCTCGTAACTAAATTCATAAGTACATTTTTGGTTGGACAAAATAGTAAATACAAATACAATTTAATTTTTTCAAAAAACAAAGCTGCCATATGACAAAAAATGAAAAAAGAAAGAAGAGAATAAGTGGAAACTCCTTCAATAACTATATCCCTAACAAAGAGCGATTATCGTTGGTTTACAAAAGGAAAAGAATACTTAATATCCCTATTAAGGAAATTCAAAATTGTCTTAGGTTCAAAAGGAAAAAAGAATAAAAGAACAAGAAGAAAACTTAAATGCAATATATTTATAAAATATCTTTATAGGAAACCGTTAGTTAATATCTCACTTTTTAGTTTGCTCTCTATGGTAACTAAGGTTTAGTTTCCTTGTTGGTCAATATATTCATCAACTTAATTTTATTTTTAGTGAACTTCTTAAATTAGGATTTTAAAAACGTTATTTGCTGAAATTGCGAAGGAAGAATGATAATTTTTGAATTTTAAATGATGAAATTATAAAATTTGAACAACTCTTTGACTGAACACATTGACGAATTATTGAGAACTTCTATGGAGCAGTTTCTTCTTTTATTGAGTTAAGTACATTGGATCAACATTTATCATTTTTAGGAAAATAAACTTTTATTTTATAGCTTAGACACAATATTTCAATATAATATCTATACAACTTTTTAGAATTATTTTATCCATTGAGATAGTGTACACGCGCAACGCGCATATTGTAAGACTAGTATTATATTAAAAACACGAAGGCTCTTAGCGAAGAGTCGTTCGCCTTTTTACCCTTTAAAAATACAGTTCACACTAGACAAAATAGTTATTTAACTATTTTCCTAATATTTAGGACTTAAAATATAGTTTGTATTAGACAAAATAGTCATTTAACTATTTTTTTAATATTTAGGACTTCAAAATCACCTAAATTTTCTACATTATTTTTTTTCCTTATTTAAACTATATAATACCATATTTGTAAAACAAATACTAGCAAATTCAAAGTAGGAAAGTAGCGGGTACTTAGAACTCCTATAAGGTTTAGGAGTGTTGTCTTTGTTATGGAATTATTTCCGGTTTATTCTTTAGAATTTTATTATTTTAGTAAAATAAAAGAAAATTATCTAAAGGAGAGTTACGTAGAAAGCAAATTAAATTCCGTGAAGTTAGAAGTTAGAACTCCTTATTCTCTTTTTCTTAAATATAAGATGTTACTCTTGTAGTGTGAATGTTTCAAAGGTTATCACTATCAACTTTACAAAAAATAATTTAAAATAATTAAAGGATACACATGCGTTGAAATTCACCAATAAAAAATAGATTTAATTTAAAATTCTAAACTATTGAAGTTTCCTATACATCATAAATCAAACCTAATAAGAAAATATCTATAAATAAGTTTACAAAAGACATGAATACAATTTTTAAAACAATTTATAATTATATTATAGTAATAATAAACTATAATATATTTTAAATTTTTTGTTAAACTTATACATGTTAAAGCATCTAAAAACTTAAGCCAAACATAATTTCTTTATTTATTGAGCTAGCTAAATTGGAACAACATTTAACAATTTTAAGAATATTTCTTTAACGTTTATTATATAAATTAGATTAGACAACAACATAGTTTGATAATATTTACGTAATTTCTCAAAAACTATGTACTCATTAATATAGGTAAACGTACAACATGTACCGATGGGTTATTAGATATCCTTTAGCTCAAAACGTACAACATTATTTTCTTGGACTTTTATTGTATAACTCAAAACACATTTTTTTAAAATAATATTTATGTGATTTCTTAAAATCTTTTACTCATTGACACAGGTACACGCGCTACGGTGCGACTAAGAAACCCTTATCGAAATATCATTTGTCTTTTTTATCCCTTTAAAATAGGTTTCAAATTGGATAAATTATAATTGTAAATTAATTATTTTTCTAATATTTAAAAATTTCACATCAACTAATAATATTAGTTATTAAAATGTTCCTTATTTGAAATTATGCAAAGTACCTAATATGTAGGAACTTTTTTCACCTAAGGAATTTATATTGTTAATTGTTTTTATTCTAGTTAGATTATCCAAGACTAGACGTGTGCATGAATTTTCATTCTTTCGTCCTAATTTTTTTTAACAGTAAAAAAATAATAGCAATAATGATAATAATAATTATTACATAATATTTGAAAACGCCGATCAATATTAAACAAATCACTAACAAAATATTTAAGTGGTTCGCACGAGTCAAGTATATTAATAATTTTAAAAACACAAAAATTCAGAAAGTGAAATATCAAATTAATTTTTTCTAATCTTTGATTATATAATTTAGATAACAATATTATTATAATTAATTATTTGAAATTGGATGAGCTAGTATGAAGAATGTGAATCAACAAAAAATAATTATATCCTTTAATGTTGCGAACACATAATTAAGCCTTTGTGTAATGACCCGTCCGGTCATTTCGAGAGTTATAGCCTCATATCCCCCATTTTTATTTTCTTTATGCTCTTAAGCTATATTATGATATACCGGGTTAGTTGGTTCGTGTCCGGAGTGGTTTCGGAGTGGAATGAGACACTCAGTCTCTTATTTAGAACCTTAAGTTGGAAAAATCAACTGGATATTGACCTATGTGTAAACGATCTCGGATTTGAATTCTGATGGTTCTGTTAGCTCCGTTAGGTGATTTTGGACTTAGAAGTGCGTCCGAAATATGATTTGGAGGTTCGTGGTAGAATTAGGCTTGAATTGGCGAAATTGAAAATTTGGCGATTTTCGGTCGGCACTGAAAAATTTGATATCGGGGTCGGGATGGAATTTCGGAAGTTGGAGTAAGTTCGTAGTGTCATTTGTGACGTGTGTCCAAAATTTGAGGTCATTTGGTGTTTCGATGTTGTTTTGAGTGATTCAAAGGTTCGACTAAGTTTGTATGTTGATATATGACTTGTAGGTATTTTTGTTGAGGTTCCGGAGGCCTCGGGTGTGTTTTGAGTGAGTTTTGAGCGAGTCTGGGCATTACCGAAACTGAGGCATGGTTTTGGTGCTTAAAATTTCGCTGAGGGCGGCAAAATTTCGCAGAGGGCGGAGGAGGGGGCGCGAGCTGCGTAAATTTGGTCGCGGAGGCGCTAAATTGGAAATTTAGCGATTTTCGGTAGGCAGTGAAAAATTTATATCGAGGTCGAAATGACATTCCAAAAGTTGGAATAGGTTCGTAGTGTTATTTGTGACGTGTGTACAAAATTTGAGGTCATTCAGACGTGGTTTGGTTAGTTTCGGCATCGGATGCCGAATTTGGAAATTTAGAAGTTCTTAGGCTTGAATTCGAGGGTAATTTGGTATTTCGATGTTGTTTTGAGTGATTCGAAGGTTTGACTAAGATTGTATGTTGATATATGACTTGTAGGTATTTTTTGTTGAGGTTCCGGAGGCCTCGGGTGAGTTTTGAGCGAGTCTGGGCATTACCGGAACTGAGGCATGGTTTTGGTGCTTAAAATTTCGCTGAGGACGGCAAAATTTCGCAGAGGGCGGAGGAGGGGGCGCGTACCGCGTAAATTTGGTCGCGAAGGCGCTAAATTGGAAATTTAGCGATTTTTGGTCGGCAGTGGAAAATTTGATATCGGGGTCGGAATGAAATTCCGGAAGTTGGAGTAGGTTCGTAGTGTCATTTGTGACGTGTGTGCAAAATTTGAGGTCATTCAGACGTGGTTTGGTTGGTTTCGGCATCGGATGCTGAATTTGAAAATTTAGAAGTTCTTAGGCTTGAATCCGAGAGTAATTTGGTGTTTCAATGTTGTTTTGAGTGATTCGAAGGTTCGACTAAGTTTTTATGTTGATATATGACTTGTAGGTATTTTTTGTTGAGGTTCCGGAGGCCTCGGGTGAGTTTTGAGCGAGTCTGGGCACTACCGGAACTGAGGCATGGTTTTGGTGCTTAAAATTTCGTTGAGGGCGGCAAAATTTCGCAGAGGGCGGAGGAGGGGGCACAGACCGCGTAAATTTAGTCGCGGAGGCGCTAAATTAGAAATTTAGCGATTTTCGGTCGCCAGTGGAAAATTTGATATCGGGGTCGGAATGGAATTCCGGAAGTTGGAGTAAGTTCGTAGTGTCATTTGTGACGTGTGTGCAAAATTTGAGGTCATTCAGACGTGGTTTGGTTGGTTTTGGCATCAGATGTCGAATTTAGAAATTTAGAAGTTCTTAGGCTTGAATCCGAGGGTAATTTGGTGTTTCGATGTTGTTTTGAGTGATTCGAAGGTTTGACTAAGTTTGTATGTTGATATATGACTTGTAGGTATTTTTTGTTGAGGTTCCGGAGGCCTCGGGTGTGTTTCGGGTGAGTTTTGAGCGAGTCTGGGCATTACCGGAATCGAGGCATGGTTTTGGTACTTAAAATTTCGCTGAGGGTGAAAAAATTTCGCTGAGGGCGGAGGAGGGGGCGCGGACCGCGTAAATTTGGTCTCGGAGGCGCTCCAGTGCAGATCTGCAGATTCGTTGGTCCGAATTCGGAAGCCTATATCTTTTGATCTACAAAGAAGTTTGAGATGATTCAAAAATAAAAGTTGTACTCCTTCGTGTCTAGTTTCCATAAAGTTAAAGAAATCATCATTTGGACATCTGTAGCGAAACTTATGGACAAAACACTAAAGTATGTCACTACAACCACCATAAGCGCCCCGCAAGGGTTGGATTTTCGCGGCCGCGCCTGGATTTTTGCGGTCAGCGTAGTGGAGATTAGATAGTGCACTATATAAACGGGGTTTAGGATATCATTTCACATTTTAGACCTAGGGAGCTCGGTTTGTGGCGATTTTTTGAGGGTTTTTCAAGAAATTTATCGGGGTAAGTGATTCTAACTCGGATTTGGTTAATGTACATGAATATATCACTAATTTCATCATTTTATTAGTACTTTGGGGTGGAAAATTGGGGAAAATAGTATAAACTTCATAAAATGGGTTTTGAGAGTTGAATGTCGATTCGAAGTCGGATTTTGACAAATTTAGTATGGTTGGACTCATAAGGGAATGGGTTTCCTAGTTTTGTAAATTTTATCGGATTTCGAGACGTGGGCCCTTGGGCCTAGTTTGAGCCAATTTTGGTTTTGGGGCTAATTTGATAGTTTTTTTTGTGGAATTTATTTTATTAACGTATATTGATGGTATTGTAATGATTGTGAATAGATTCGGAGCATTTGGAGGCCGCGTCGAGAGGCAAGAGCATTTTGGGGTAGAGATTTGACCGGTTTGAGATAAGTAACGATTGTAAATCTAGTCCTGAGGGTATGAAACCCCGGATTTTTGTATCATTCTACTATTTTGAGGTGACGCACATGCTAGGTAAAGGGCGTGTGGGCGTGCACTGTTGAGGATTATGACTTGGTCCGTCCTGTAGCACTGTAAAGTTGCATATTTTGTGGAAATTATATGATACTTATATGTTTTAGAAAGAGTTTCTGTAAGTTGGACTGAATGCCATGTTTGGGCCTTGTGTCAGTGCTGTTTGGACCCTTAGGGGCCTTTTCTTACTATCTACTCACTGTTTTCGATTAAAAATCTATACTCAGTCATGGTTATACTTGTTTACTGCATAACTCATTTTTATGACTCTATTTTGATGCATATAAATGTTGTTTTGGGCCGAATGCCCTGTTTTTACTGAAATGCCCGAGTGGCTTGAGAGGTTTATGACTGAGTGAGGCCGAAGGCCTGATTTGTGAGGATATTTATGGGATCGAGCTGCACGCCGCATAATGTTTGATATAGGTCGAGCCTGAGTGATTTATGCCATGATTTGGCTTGATATAGCACTTGGGCTGAAGGAGCCCCTCCGGGATCTATACACACACCCAGTGAGCGTAGGTACCTACTGACTGCGAGTGCCGAGTGCCGAGGGTTGAGTGACTGTGAGGCATGAGTGATTGTGAGGTATGCCCGAGTGGCACGAGTGACTGCGAGGCTTACCCGAGGGGCTGTTTATGATTTCATCATTTTTGCTCACCTTTGCATTGAGCCTTGTTTGAAAAACTGTTGAAAAATATATTTAAATAATTTTTACTGGAACCAGGTTTAAACGAGATGATTTGATTCAAACACTGATTCTCAAATCATGCTGTACTTTATTGGATTTTTGTGATATGAACTTGATATGCTTTATTGCTCGTCACTACTGCTCAGTCTTTATTTATTGTTGTTACTTACTGAGTTAGCGTACTCACATTACTCCTTGCACCTTGTGTGCAGATCCAGGTGTAGCTGGATAAGGTAGCGGTTGTTGATTATTCTGGTTGCAGATTTTCTCGGGGATAGGAAGGTAGTTGTTTGGCGACTGCAACCCCTGCTCTTCTCCCTCTTATCTTCCTTTAGTTATATTTAGCTAT
Organism: Nicotiana tabacum; assembly: GCF_000715075.1. Lineage (NCBI taxonomy): Eukaryota > Viridiplantae > Streptophyta > Magnoliopsida > Solanales > Solanaceae > Nicotiana > Nicotiana tabacum. The sequence continues at coordinate 113,102,790 of NC_134098.1, read as the reverse complement.
TTTCCAGACTATGTTAGTCTTGATATTGTGAGACAAATGGTAGTAGATGCTCATGACTAGTGACACCCCGATGTCGGGCTTTTCTTTTCCGCACTTTTTGTTTTGATTTTAACTCATTTACGAAGTATTTTTTATGTTAAATAGCATTGAAATTATCTTTGAAATAAAAATATCGGTTTGTTTTGGAAATGAGTCGTCTTGCCTAGTTCCACAATAGGCGCCATCACGACATGGATTAGTTTGGGTCGTGACAGATTGGTATCAGAGCCTAAGTTACATAAGTCTCACGAGTCATGAGCGGGTTTAGTAGAATGTTGCAGATTGGTAAGGAGACGTCTCTATTTATTTTTCGAGAGGCTGCAGAACCTTTAGGAAACTCCACATTCTTGAATTCTTGTCGTGCAAATCTGTTGATTCTAGTAAATAAGCATCTATTGTTTCATTCTCTCACAGATGGTGAGGACTCGTGCTACCGGTCAGGAGGGCCAGCCGCTAACACCACCAGCCAGGTCCGCGAGAGGCTGATGTCGTGGTAGAGGCCGTAGTAGGGGAAGAGGTGCAGCTCGTACCACAGCTGGGGCAATACCTACAGATCCACCAGTTGTCCCAGATCAGGACCAGGTTCCAGTTGTTAATGCACCAGCTCAGGCACCACTTGTGCCTATTGTGATTCCAGGCCTTCAGGAGGCCCTAACTCATATTCTGACAGCGTGTACCGGCCTTGCTCAAGCGGTCTCTATCTCGATGGCCGCAACCACTTCTCAGGCCAGGGGAGGCACTCAGACTCCCGTCGCTCGCACCCGAGCAGGTTCTTCAAGGACTTCAGACATCGGAGGTACCACCAGCCTAGCCGGTTGTCGCTGCACAGGATTTATGTGGTTCCTGTTGTACCTAAGGATGATCAGTGTAGGTTGAAGAGGTTTGGGAGACTCCAGCCACCACCTTTCAGTGGCACAAAGAGAGAGGATGCTCAGGATTTCTTGAATATATGTTAGAGGATACTTCGTACCGCTGGTATTTTGGAGACTTGTGGGGTCTCATTCACTACTTTTCAGTTCTCCGGGGCTGCACTCAGATGATGGGAGACTTACGAGAGGCGTAGGCCTGTTGGCGCAACACCCCTTACTTGGCAGCAGTTCTCTGTGGTCTTTTTGGAGAAGTTCGTGCCTCGATCCCGTAGAGAGGAGCTGCGCAGACAGTTTGAGTGGCTTCGCCAGGGTGATATGTCTATGACACAGTATGAGATGCGGTTCTCTGAGTTGGCCCGTCATGCTATCTGGTTGGTTCCCACGGACAGGGAGAAGATCATGAGGTTTATTGATGGTCTCACTTATCAGCTACAATTGCTCATGACCAGAGAGAGGGTTTCGGGTGCTACTTTTGATGAGGTTGTCGACATTGCTCGAAAGATTGAGATGGTTCGCGGTCAGTAGAGGGTTGAGAGGGAGGCCAAGAGGCCTCGTGGTCAGGGTGGAATCAGCGATGCTCCTTTGGGGGGTCAGTTCCAGCATGGTATAGGTCGTCATTTCAGACAGACTCAGTTAGCTCGGCTATTTCACCGTGGTGTATCATCTGGCCATGGTTCTCACAATTCTCATCAGGGCCACTTATCACTTAGTGCCCTTCCAACTCAGAGTTCGTCCCGTGCTCTCCCTGTTCAGGGCTCTTCCATGCCAGATTCTTCTACCAGTTATCCCGGTGCTAGGGGTTCCCTTCAATTCCCGCCACCAGCACCAGGGAGTTGTTTTGAGTGTGGGGAGTTTGGGCATATGTGGAGGCATTGTCCTCATCGTCATGGAGGTCTATCTCAGCAAAGGAGTCAGTCCTTCGACTTCAGCAGCAGTTACTTCACCACCCGCCCAGTCAGCTCGGGGTAGAGGTCAGTCAGCTAGGGGTCGCCCTAGAGGGGGAGGCGGATTAGGGGGTGGCCAGGCCCATTTCCATGTCCTCCCTGCCAAACCAGACACTATTGCTTTAGATGCTATGATTACATGTATTGTCTTAGTTTGTCACCGAGATGTCTCAGTATTATTTGACCCCGGTTCCACGTATTCATATGTTTCCTCGTGGATATGCCCCGTGAGTGTCTAGTTTCTTCTGTTCATATATATACTCATGTGGGCGATACTATTACTGTGGACCGCGTATATTGGTCATGTGTGGTGACTATTGAGGTCTGGAGACCCAAGTGGACCTTTTGCTGCTCAGTATGGTTGACTTTGATGTGATATTGGGTATGGATTGGTTATCTCCATATCATGTTGTTCTAGATTGTCACGCCAAGACGGTGACGTTGGTTATGCCGGGACTTCCGAGGGTTGAGTGGAGCGGTTCTGTAGATTATGTACCAAGTAGGGTGATTTCATATTTGAAGGCTAAGCGTATGGTTAAAAAGGGTTGCATATCTTATTTGGCTTTTGTGAGGGGTGTTAGTGTAGAGACTCCTGTCATTGATTCTGTTCTGGTGGTATGCGATTTTCCGGATGTGTTTCCTGTAGAGCTGTCGGGCATGCCACCTAACAGGGATATTGACTTCGGTATTGATTTGGTGTTGGAAACTCAGCCCATTTCTATTCCAATGTATCGTATGGCATCGGAGGAGTTGAAGGAATTGAAAGAACAACTTCAGGAACTCCTTGATAAGGGGTTTATTCGTCCTAGTGTGTCACCTTGGGGTGCACTAGTTCTATTTGTGAAGAAGAAGGACGGTTTCATGACAATGTGTATTGATTACAGGCTGTTGAACAAGATCATAGTCAAGAACAAGTATCCTTTGACTCATATTGATGATTTGTTTGACCAGCTTCAGGGAGCGAGGGTGTTCTCCAAGATTGATTTGAGGTCCAGTTATCACCAACTGAAGATTCGGGATTCAAATATTCTTAAGACAGCTTTCAGGACCCGATATGGCCATTATGAGTTCTTAGTGATGTCTTTTGGGTTTACCAATACCCCAACATCGTTCATGCATTTGATGAATAGTGTATTTCATCCCTATCTGGACTCATTCGTTGTGGTATTCATTGATGACATCCTGGTGTACTCTCGTAGCCAGAAGGAGCACGCTCAGCATTTGAAGATTGTATTACAGAGATTGAGGGTGGAGAATCTTTATGTAAAGTTCTCCAAATGTGAGTTTTGGCTCGGTTCAGTAGCATTCTTGGGGCACGTGGTGTCCAGTGAGGGTATTCAGGTGGATCCGAAGAAGATAGAGGCGGTGCAGAGTTGGCCTAGACCGTCCTCAGCCACAGAGATTAGGAGCTTTCTTGGTTTGGCCGGTTACTACCGTCGCTTTATGGAGGGATTTTCATCTATTGCTTCGCCCTTGACCAGATTGACCCAAAAGGGTGCTCCATTCAGGTGGTCGGATGAGTGTGAGGAGAGCTTTCAGAAGCTCAAGACTGCTTTGACCACAGCTCCAGTGTTAGTTCTACTATCAGCTTCAGGTTCTTACACCGTGTATTGTGATGCCTCGAAGATAGGCATTGGTTGTGTTTTGATGTAGGAGGGTAGGGTGATTGCCTATGCCTCGCGCCAATTAAAGGCCCATGAGAAGAACTATCATGTCTGTGATCTTGAGTTAGCAACCATTGTTCACGCCTTGAAGATTTGGCGTCATTATTTGTATGGGGTTTATTTGTGAGATCTATACTGATCATTAGAGGCTGCAACATCTGTTCAAGCATAAGGATCTTAATTTGCATCAACGGAGATGGTTGGAGCTTCTTAAGGACTATGATATCACTATTCTGTACCATCCTGTAAAGGCCAATGTGGTGGCTGATGCTTTGAGTCGCCGGGCAGAGAGTTTGGGGAGTTTAGCATATCTTCCAGCAGCAGAGAGACCTTTGGCATTGGATGTTCAGGCCTTAGCGGGCCAGTTTGTCAGATTGGATATTTCGGAGCCTAGTCGGGTATTGGCGTGCGTGGTCTCCAGGTCTTCTCTTTATGACCATATTAGGTAGCATTAGTATGATGACCCTCACTTGATCGTTCTTCAGAATAGGGATCGGAGAGGTGATGCTAGGGATGTGACTATTGGTGATGATGGCGTGTTGAGGATGCAGGGCCTGATATGTGTGCCTAATGTAGATGGGCTTCGAGAGTTGATTCTTGCAGAGGTCCACAGCTCGCGATATTCCATCCATCCGGGTGCCGCGAAGATGTACCAGGATTTGAGACAACACTATTGGTGGAGGCGGATGAAGAAGGATATAGTTGGGTTTGTAGCTCGGTGTCTCAAATGTCAGCAGGTTAAGTATGAGTATCAGAGACCGGGCGGCTTGCTTTAGAGATTAGACATTCCGGAGTGGAAGTGGAAGCGGATCACCTTGGACTTTGTAGTTGGGCTCCCATAGACTTCGAGGAAGTTCGATGCTATTTGGGTTATTGTAGATCGGCTGACCAAGTCCGCGCACTTCATTCTAGTTGGTACTACTTACTCTTCAGAGCGGTTGGCTGAGATTTACATCCAATAGATTGTTCGCCTGCATGGTGTCCTAGTTTCCATCATTTCAGATAGGGGCACTCAGTTTACATCGCAGTTTTGGAGGGCAGTGCAGCGAGAGTTGGGTACTCAAGTTGAGTTGAGCACAACTTTTCACCCTCAGACGGACGAGCAGTCCGAGCGCACTATTCAGATATTGGAGGGCATTTTGCACGCTTGTGTCATTGACTTTGGGGGTTCATGGGACCAGTTTCTGCCACTCATGGAGTTTGCATATAACAACAATTATCAGTCGAGTATTCAGGTGGCTCCGTACGAGGCTTTATATGAGAGGAGGTGTAGATCTTCGGTTGGATGGTTTGAGCCGGGTGAAGCTAGGCTCTTGGGTACAGACTTGGTCCAGAATGCATTAGATAAGGTGAAATTGATTCAGGAGCGACTTCGCACGGCGCAGTCTAGGCAGAAGAGTTATGCGGATAGGAAGGTCCATGATGTATCTTTCATGGTTGGGGAGAAGGTTTTGCTGAAGGTATCACCCATGGAGGGCGTTATGAGATTTGGGAAGAGGGGCAAGTTGAGACCCCGGTTCATTGGGCCTTTTGAGGTGCTTCGGAGGATTGGGGAGGTGGATTATAAGCTTGCCTCGCCACCCAGCTTGTCGAGTGTGCACCTAGTGTTTCATGTTTCCATGCTCCGGAAGTATATTGGAGATTCGTCCCATGTTTTGGACTTCAGCACGGTGCAGCTGGAGGGTGATATGACTTATGTTGTGGAGCCGGTGGCTATTTTGGGTCGGCATGTTCGAAGGTTGAGGTCAAAGGATATAGCTTCAGTGAAGGGGCAGTGGAGAGGTCAGCCTATGGAGGAGGCCACCTGGGAGACGGAGCGGGAGATGCGGAGCAGATATCCACGCCTATTCGAGACTCCAGGTATATTTCTAGACCCGTTCGAGGACGAACGGTTGTTTAAGAGGGAGAGGATGTAACGACCCGGCCGGTCGTTTCGGGAGTTATAGCCCCGTTTTCCCCATTTCTATTTCCTTTATTCTCTTAAGCTATATTATGATATACCGGGTTAGTTGGTTCGGGTCCGGATTGATTTCGGAGTGGAATGAGACACTTAGTCTCTTATTTAGAACCTTATGTTAGAAAAGTCAACCAGATGTTGACCTATGTGTAAACGATCTCGAATTTGAATTCTGATGGTTCTGTTAGCTCAGTTAGGTGATTTTGAACTTAGGAGTGCGTCCGAAATGTGATTTGGAGGTTCGTGGTAAAAAATAGGCTTGAATTGGCGAAATTGGAAATTTAGCAATTTTCGGTCGGCAGTGAAAAATTTGATATCGGGGTCAGAATGGAATTCCGGAAGTTGGAGTAGGTTCGTAGTGTCATATGTGACGTGTGTGCAAAATTTGAGGTCATTCAGACGTGGTTTGGTTGGTTTCGGCATCGGATGCCGAATTTGGAAATTTAAAAGTTCTTAGGCTTGAATCCGAGGGTAATTTGGTGTTTCGATGTTGTTTTGAGTAATTTGAAGGTTCGACTAAGTTTGTATGTTGATATATGACTTGTAGGTATTTTTTGTTGAGGTTCCGGAGGCCTCGGGTGTGTTTCGGGTGAGTTTTGAGCGAGTCTGGGCATTACTGGAACTGAGGCATGGTTTTGGTGCTTAAAATTTCGCTGAGGGCGGCAAAATTTTGCAGAGGGCGGAGGAGGGGGCGCAGACCGCGTAAATTTGGTCGCGGAGGCGCTCCAGTGCAGATCTGCAGATTCGTTGGTCCGAATTTGGAAGCCTATATCTTTTGATCTACAAGGAAGTTTGAGATGATTAAAAAACAAAAGTTGTACCCCTTCGTGTCTATTTTCCATAAAGTTAAAGAAATCATCATTTGGACATCTGTAGAGAAAGTTATGGACAAAATACTAAAGTATGTCACTACAGCCACCAGAAGCGCGGACAACACTACTTTTTCGCTACCGCAAGGGTTGGATTTTCGCGGCCGTGCCTGGATTTTTGCGGTCAGCGTAGTGGAGATTAGATAGTGCACTATATAAATGGGGTTTAGGACATTATTTCACATTTTGGACCTAGGAAGCTCGGTTTGTGGCGATTTTTTGAGGGTTTTTCAAGAAATTCATCGAGGTAAGTGATTTTAACTCGGATTTGGTTAATGTACATGAATATATCACTAATTTCATCATTTGATTAGTACTTTGAGGTGGAAAATTGGGAAAATAGTATAAACTTCATAAAATGGGTTTTGAGAGTTGAATGTCGATTCGAAGTCGGATTTTGACAAATTTGGTATGGTTGGACTCGTTAGGGAATGAGTTTCCTAGTTTTGTAAAATTTATCGGATTTCGAGACGTGGGCCATCGGGCCTAGTTTGAGCCAATTTCGGTTTTTGGGCTAATTTGATAGTTTTTCTTGTGGAATTCATTTCATTAACGTATATTGATGGTATTGTACTGATTGTGAATAGATTCGGAGCATTTGGAGGCCGCGTCGAGAGGCAAGAGTATTTCGGGGTAGAGATTTGATCGATTTGAGGTAAGTAACGATTGTAAATCTAGTCCTGAGGGTATGAACCCCCGAATTTTTGTATCATTCTACTATTTTGAGGTAATGCACATGCTAGGTGACGGGCATGTGGGCGTGCACTGTTGGGGATTATGATTTGGTATGTCTCGTAGCACTGTAAAGTTGCATGTTTTGTGGAAATTATATGATACTTATATGTTATAGAAAAAATTTCTGTAAGTTGGGCTGAATGCCATGTTTGGGCCTTGTGCTAGTGCTGTTTGGACCCTTAGGGGCCTTTTCTTACTATCCTCTCACTGTTTTCGATTAAAAATCTATACTCAGCCATGGTTATACTTGTTTACTGCATAACTCATTTTTATGACTTTATTTTGATGCATATAAATGTTGTTTTGGCCGAATGCCCTATTTTTACTGAAATGCCCAAGTGGCTTGAGAGGTTTATGAATGAGTGAGGCCGAGAGCCTGATTTGTGAGGATATTTATGGGATCGGGCTGCACGCCGCATCATGTTTGATATAGGCCGAGAGCTTGAGTGATTTATGCCATGAATTGGCTTGATATAACGCTTGGGCTAAAGGAGCTCCTCCGGAGTCTATACACACCCCCAGTGAATGCAGGTACCTACTGAGTGCAAGTGCGAGTGCGAGTGCGAGTGCCGAGTGCCGAGGGCTGAGTGACTGTGAGACATGAGTGATTGTGAGGCTTGCCCGAGGGGATGTTTATGATTTCATCATTTTTGCTCACCTTTGCATTGAGCCTTGTTTGAAAAACTGTTAAAAAATATCTTTAAATGATTTTTACTGGAACCAGGTTTAAACGAGATGATTTGATTCAAACACTGATTCTCAAATCACGATATACTTTAATGGATTTCTGTGATATGAACTTGATATGCTTTATTGCTCGTTACTACTGCTCAGTCTTTATTTATTGTTGTTACTTATTGAGTTAGCGTACTCACATTACTCCCTGCACATTGTGTGCAGATCCAGGTGTAGCTGGACACTGTAGCGGTTGTTGATTATTCTGGTTGCAGATTTTCTCGGGGATAGGAAGGTACCTGTTTGGCGACTGCAACCCCTGCTCTTCTCCCTCTTATCTTCCTTTAGTTATATTTAGCTATTTTTCAGACTATGTTAGTCTTGATATTATTAGACAAATGGTAGTAGATGCTCATGACTGGTGACACCCCAATGTCGGACTTTTCTTTTCCGCACTTTTGTTTTGATTTGTACTCCTTTACGAATGATCTTTTTAAAATTTTAAATAGCATTGAAATTATCTTTGAAATAAAAATATCGGTTTGTTTTGGAAATGAGTCGGTTTGCCTAGTTCCACGATAGACGCCATCACGACAGGGGTTAGTTTGGGCCGTGACACTTTGAATTAACTAATTAACAAGAATCAATTTAATATTTTTCATATTCATCATATAAGTAATATTATTTTCAAATTGACAACTGTGTTAGGCATTCCCAAATTCCGTGGTTCTAGAACGGTCGCTCAACTGTCATGTTCGGCTTGATTATATGATTTTTATACAAATATGAGCTTATGTGCAGATTTTAATTCTTTACCGCTTTCATTGTTATTTATTATTATTATTATTATTATTATTATTATTATTATTATTATTATTATTACAGGGAATTGCAACTGTTATTTTACAAATGACAACTCCCCCTATGTTCTATATTAAATTATTTGCTGTAAAAAATATTAGTCATTTAGACTTTACATTTTTCCTTATTAATTTTTTATATGAGCATAACACCAACCTTTTCATTCCCAAAAATGATAGAGAAATTATTATTTTTTTAATCTTATTTGACAAATTTGTGTCGATAATAATATTTATATATCTTTTAGATAATCCGAAAAATGCTTATAAGCTAGTTATAAAGTTAGCCAAACAGCCTCTTACTTTTTGACATCCCTGCCGTGGCAAAATCTAATAAGATCTCTCCGCTTCCTTTCCAAGATTCCAACTCCTCGTTTTCCCTTTCTCCTTTTCTATTAAATTTATATAAGTATATAAAGTATCTTCGGTCGATGAAACCCCTCTCTTTCTGCCCAATCCGATTTTAACAGATCGGAGATTTTCAAGTGTATGTTAAGATCTTACGAAACGCTAAGACGGCTGACGGCGACGGCGCATTCGAGGAGAGCAGAGTCCAGGGAGAACTGAGAGATGACGCGATTCCAAGTGGGCGGGAAAGTGGTGGAGAGTGTGGATTTGCTGAAGAAGAGACACTGGTCTTGGCGTTTCGATGTTTGGCCCTTCTTTATTCTCTACGGCGTTTGGCTCCTAACTATAGTACCTAGTTTAGACATTGCCGATGGCTTCATAGTTCTTGGTGCCCTTGTTGCCTTTCATGTTCTCGTCTTCCTCTTCACTGTTTGGTCCGTTGATTTCAAGCGCTTTGTTCACTATTCCAAGGTATTGTTAGTATTTATTTACTTGTTACTACTTCAATTCGTGGCACACTCCTCTGTGGGACTGTGGGAATGTTTATGGTACTGAGTTAAAGTAAAATTAAGTATCTTTAAGCAAAAACAAAACTAATTATGGGGAAAAGTCTAATTTTGATCATGTTGTTGAAGTTAGAAGTGAGAAATTGGGAACAATTTTGACTATCTCCACTTTTTACTATTTTGTTTTATCGCCAGATTTGCCACGACCTTTTTCTACTACATTGGGCTTAGCGAATTAGTGCAACACTTTGGCGGGCTGAACTTGAAATAGGTGGGAATCAACTTCAGCTAGAATATTTAAAAATATTCTAGTTGATTGTTTAACAAGTATACCTATTAAGGATGAAACTTGACCTAAATACAAAATGACATTACAAGTTAAGCCTGCATAGGAGACTGAAGTATGGAACAATTTAAGCCTGCATATGTAATTACATCTATGTGTGTGGCCTAGACGTGGGGTCCACACATTACTTTGGTTTCCAACTGACGGTTCCATCTCTATGCATCACTTAAAGTGGAACTGCCTTTCTCCTCCAGCCACTTTGTATTGAAAAAAAGAGCTGAAGCTGAATTAGGGACATGCACAATTCAATAGTGCCTTTTGTTCTTATGTTTTCAGTCAGATATCTCATTGATGGTAAGAATTATGTCAAAGTAAGAGTCCGTAGTCACTCATGTGTTTGCTTAAATTTTTCTTCACTTGATTACCAACTTTTGTCAATTTTATCCTTGTGGGAGGGGGATCGGTAGCTTGTGTCTTAAGTAAAATATCTCCCCATTTATGAAATTCAGAATATGAATTTGTTACTTATGGTTATACTTATTCATGCCGTCCTACTTGTTAAGAATTCTGAAATGAGATTTGAGATGGCCTATGCAGTCCCTTCTCTATGAACAGATTTTTCTTTTTAATAGATAGTGCATTTGTTTGTTGCTTCGACACCAAATTTAGGAGCCCTATTTCGTCAATTGGAATCCTGACAGCTAGTTTTATGGTTTACATTATATGTAGTGTTAGTGATTTGTAATTGTGCTACTCAAGGGGGCCTCACAAGGTAGGGGTAAGGCCTGCGTACACACTAACCTCCCCAGACCCCACGGTGTGGGATAATACTGGGTATGATGTTGTTGTTGTTGTTTTTGCTACTCAAGGGGGCTAGACTTCTTGACTTCACCAGTTCTCTTTGTTAATTCTTTGGGTACACTAAGAGCGACAAGGATTTTGAATTTGTACTCTTGGGTGATACTGGCTGAGCTACAAGGCTTGTGGAACAGTAGTGTGCTATTTGGTTATTGCATATCATGATTCCCCAGAGATGAGTTGCAGAGAGTTCGGTGAAAATATGAACCTAATTTTATCCTTTTTTCTGGACAGGTGGATGACATACATCAAGCAGATTCTTGTAAAGTCACTCCAGCTAAGTTCTCTGGAAGTAAAGAAGTCGTGCCTCTTCACTTTCGAAAGGTGCATATGCCGTATCCTTTTTTTCCTTGTTTTTTGGAGAGGGTTTGTTAGATGTATTCTTTGTATTTTTTTCTTATTTTGGTAGCTTTATCTTGACTAATTGGACTATGACTTGCCAAGTAATGAAAAAAAGGTAGAAAGAGTTTGAACCGCCAGGCTCAAACTCTATCAGATTGTGTTTTTCTTTTGATAAAGAAGTGAACCCTATATAACATGTTAGCTTTTATCGCCTCCTTTACCTTTTGCTTTCTTTACGGCTGTGATGGTGGCGTACTCCATTTCCGACTTATGAAAGGAGATATTTTCTTTGTTGCAAGATCCTAATCAGCCTGCTCTTGTAGGGTGGTGATCCATTGAAAAATCTAGTATTCTCAAGCTCTGTACTGCTTCAAAGTTTTGAAGCTTCAAACTGTTTTTCCTGTTCTCAGTCAAAGAGGAAAAAGAAAAAAGAAAGACTCTTTATTTTATCTCCTCATTGTGTCAAACTGTTCCTCTGTGTATGCAGTTGGCTGGTTCCTCGTCCTCTGAGGATCTGGAGGAGATTTATTTTGATTTTAGGAAGCAACGGTACATCTATTCAAAGGAGAAAGGAACTTTCAGCAAACTTTCGTATCCTTCAAAAGAGACATTTGGATACTACCTTAAGAATACTGGCCATGGAACTGAAGCTAAAATTGTTGCTGCAACTGAGAAGTGGGGCCGGAACGTGTGAGTTTTCCCTCTTTTCTATGCCATTCCCCTGGCAGACCGTATGCTATCCTTTCTCGAGCATTCTTCACATATATCATTTATAGTATTTACAACAGCATTATGTGGTTCTCCTGCAATGCCCCTCTGGCCCCCCCCCCCCTCTTCCCCCGGCGCGCGTGCGAAGGAAAAAAAATATAAGGCAGGGAAAGAAAGAGGAAATACAGTGAAATAAAACATTAAAGAAACAGAGAACCCAGTTCTTCTAAAGCTTACAGAAAAACCATTATCCTCTCTGATTTGAAGTCTCTTTAACTGCTATTCATTATGTGGATGGTCCTACTCCAGGTCTTGCTTTAACCTGTGCTGCCATCTGCATAGGTCGATAATGGGTGCTGGTCATATTTTATGATGTTTGAACAATAAGTTTTACTTAGAATGGAAATCTTGCTTTTGTATTCTAATCTTATATTTGTTTGTTGAAATGTAAATATAAGAGTTTTTTCATAATTTATAGAAAAGAAATGCCTGATGCTGTAAATTTTATTTGGAGTCCTACACTAAGGCAGTAGACTCACAAACTCTTCAATACTGTCAGACCTCTCTATAACAGCCTCGCTTGTTCCAAATTTTTTTGGTTGTTATAGCGAAATGATGTTATAAAGAACATATATTATAACATAGCATGCAAATTGGTTCCAAAAGAAACTTGGCTTTTAGAGTGAATTGTTGTTATATAGCGATGCTGTTATAGAGAGGTCTGATTGTACTACAAATTGTAATAACTTTTTGGACAGAATTAAAAAATTATTTTAATTCTAATTGATCGCTTATCTTGTTTCCCTTCTTTTATTAGGTAAATGTAATCAAATTAATATTGTTCTTTATTTAGTTACCATTGCCAACTTGTTGATTTCTAATGCAAGTTCGATGAACTAATTGTGCTTTGCTTTCCTGACCTCGTAGGTTCGAATATCCTCAGCCAACATTTCAGAAATTAATGAAAGAGCAGGTCATGGAGCCTTTCTTTGTATTCCAGGTTTGTTCTGATTGAAATCATTTATCAGTTGATTGGTTTCCTACTGCAGTCACTGCCCTATGGTGTATTCTGCTTTCAATATGTTCTAATAGTGCTCATTACATGCCAGGTCTTTTGTGTGGGTTTATGGTGCTTAGATGAATACTGGTATTACAGTTTGTTCACTCTCTTTATGCTGTTTATGTTTGAGTCAACAATGGCTAAGAGCCGGTTGAAGACCCTGTCTGAATTAAGACGCGTAAGAGTTGACACCCAGACCTTGATGGTGTATCGCTGTGGAAAGTATGTCAACACAAGGATTGCTCCCTATAGTATATTGTTTTTCACATTTACTGCAATTCTTAAATCAATAGGTATGCATGTTCTTTGTCTGAGTGTTAAGAGATGTTCATGGTAGGTGGGTGAAACTCTCTGGCACTGAATTGTTACCTGGAGATGTTGTGTCTATCGGGCGTTCTGTTGGTCAAAATGGAGAAGACAAGTCCGTACCTGCTGACATGCTTTTGCTAGCTGGAACTGCTATTGTGAATGAAGCTATTTTGACAGGCGAATCTACTCCACAGTGGAAGGTAATCTTCCTGTTCTGTTCTCTGTTTGCTGTTTTTTTATCTACAAGTAAATAAAGCTGCGCTGGATCTATTTCTTTTTCTTAGACAAGATGCTGTTACTGTTATTGGTGACAAACTGCTCTTGCAGACGACATTCATCAATTTTCTCATATTTACTTTTCAAAGGATCAAAAGGGCATCTTTAGTAAAATTTTGTATTTCTTGTGTCATTGTTAAGGGACATTGACATTTCAATCAGATTTGGGTGTGATAATCATTCTTTGGATAAGTTGATTGTGAGGGACAATGCCACCTTTATACCCGTTTTCCCAGTCTATTGGGAAAATGACTTGTAGATTTCGGCTGAACTTGCTTTGCCTCCACGTTTGCACATTTTCAGCTTCCATTGTCTAATTGATGTAGCGATCCTTCTCTCAGAGTTCAATGCTTTTCGTGTCAGCTAGAAATCGACGCTAGGACCGCCCCTAGTGCTTAGTTCAAGTGGCAACAGTTTGAGGGACTTGTGACATGGGTCACATGTTTGAGCCCTATGCAATGCGACCTAAGCCTGGGTATTTAACTGTAGAAGGGTAGAAGCCGGGGCCAATTATCCCCGAGTTCGGAGGCTGCGGTTGGTCCTAAGGGTTGGCCTCAGACGCATTTCTCGGTCACAAAAAAGGAGGAGGAATTGATGCTAGGAGCAGCTATTGCTGCACAGGGCCCTTTTCAAATTATGAGCTTTCAGTTATTGAATTTAAGGGGGTGGGGATGGCAGAATGATTGGTGTCTTAGTTCGTCAAGCAACATGCGGCACTCATGCTTCTAAGCCTTTCTTATATGCTGGGTGTATAACTTTTAGTTGTAATTGTTCCCTCTTTATTCGTACAGGTTTCAATCATGGCTAGAGGAACAGGGGAGACATTGTCTGCTAGGCGAGATAAAGCCCACGTACTTTTCGGTGGAACCAAAATTTTGCAGCATACGGCCGATAAGGTTGTCAATGGTCGATAACTCTTTTTTCGTAATGTTTAGTTGCTTCTAGAATTAATCTATTTATTATATCCTTTTCCTTTTTTGTCTTCCTTTGGTCGTCATCATGAGTAGACCTATCCAATGAAGACCCCTGATGGTGGATGCTTGGCTGTTGTTCTACGAACTGGGTTTGAAACAAGTCAAGGCAAACTTATGCGGACTATTTTATTTTCAACGGAGAGGGTAAATGCTGTTCTACAATCTGCTTCCCAGGATTAGCAATATTTTTTGGTGTTTTCTACAAGATGGTGCTGTCACTGGATTTTCAAAGTACCATGATATCTATATTACTTTTTTGTAGGTTACTGCTAACAGCTGGGAAAGTGGGCTTTTTATTCTTTTCTTAGTCGTATTTGCATTAATAGCAGCCGGCTATGTTCTTAAAAAGGTACTGTCTTGATTCTGTGTTTCCTCATTTATCTGTCTCTTTGAAATCACTGTGGAAAGTAACTCAATGGTCTGCAATAACTGACCATGCTTCTAGAGTGGAACGAAATTGTGTTGTGGAATTCTAATTTATTTTCCTTCTTCTTTTTGGCATGTGCTCTCTTACAGGGGCTCGAGGACCCAACAAGAAGTAAATACAAACTGTTTCTGAGTTGTTCATTGATAATTACTTCTGTTATCCCTCCCGAGCTGCCAATGGAGTTATCAATAGCTGTTAATACATCTTTAATTGCTCTAGCACGACGAGGGATATTCTGTACAGAACCTTTTCGGATTCCATTTGCTGGGAAGGTGAGTTTTGCTGTCTAACGGTATTCATAGTTGATAGTTTTTCTCTGTTTGAAATTCTTAACCTTTTGGGCAGGGAGTAATTTGAGGGTCTTATCGGGTTGCACGCTTTCTCTCCTCTATTTTTTTCTTCATGTTTTGGGCAGGAGTTGGTGGTTCTGTGTTTCATCAACATAATGCAAATCCAGAGAAACACCTGCTTTTAGATTGTACTCTGTGAGAAAGCAGGAGAGAAAATATGTTATTGATATTGGATGATAAATACAATACAAGAGGTCCCTATTTATAACTATACACTACAAGGAGATATTACTCCTCTTCCAATGCGGGACAAGACTACACTATACATATCTGTAAACTAACACTCCCCTTCAAGCCGGTGCATACACATCATATGTACCGACCTTGTTACACATGTAGCTAATACGAGAACCAGTAAGAGACTTAGTGAAAATATCTGCTAGTTGATCATTCGACTTTACAAACTTTGTAACAATATCTCCTGAAAGTATTTTTTCTCTGACAAAGTGACAGTCGATCTCAATGTGTTTAGTCCTCTCATGGAACGCCGGATTTGACGCAATATGAAGAGCAGCTTGGTCATCACACACTAGTTCCATCTTGCTGATTTCTCTGAACTTTAACTCCTTGAGCAACTGCTTGACCCAAACTAACTCACACGTCGCCATAGCCATGACCCGATATTCGGCTTCGGCGCTAGATCGAGCAACTACATTCTGTTTCTTGCTCTTCTACGAGACCAAGTTACCTCCTACTAGAACACAATATTCAGACGTAGAACGTCTATCAAAAGGTGATCCTGCCCAATCAACATCTGTGTACCCGACAATCTGCTCGTGGCCTCGATCCTCGAATAGTTATCTTTTGCCTGGAGCTGACTTTATATACCGAAAAATGCGAACAACTGCATCCCAGTGACTATCACAGGGAGAATCCATAAACTGACTTACAACACTCACCGGAAAAGAAATGTCAGGTCTAGTCACTGTGAGGTAATTCAATTTGCCAACCAACCTCCTATATCTCGTAGGGTCTTTAAGAGGCTCCCCCTGTCGAGGCAGAAACTTAGCATTCGGATCCATAGGAGAGTCAATAGGTCTGCAACCCATCATTCCAGTCTCCTTAAGAATGTCTAAGGCATACTTCTGCTGTGAAATAACAATGCCTGAGCTAGACTGAGCGGCCTCAATACCTAAAAAATACTTCAATCTGCCCAGATCCTTAGTCTGGAAGTACTGAAAGAGATGTTGCTTCAGATTATTAATACCATCTTGATCATTGCCAATAATAACAATATTATTAACATAAACCACTAGATAAATACACAGATTAGGAGCAGAATGCCGATAAAACACAGAGTGATCAGCCTCACTACGAGTCATGCCGAACTCCTGAATAATTGTGCTGAACTTACCAAACCAAGCTCGAGGGGACTGTTTCAAACCATATAGTGACCTGCGCAATCTGCACACACAACCATTAAACTCCCCATGAGCAACAAAACCAGTTGGTTGCTCCATATAAACTTCTTCCTCAAGATTACCGTGGAGAAAAGTATTCTTAATGTCTAACTGATAAAGAGGCCAATGACGTACAACAACCATGGACAAAAAGAGACGAACAGATGCTACTTTAGCCACGGGAGAGAAAGTATCACTATAATCAAGCCCAAAAATCTGAGTATATCCTTTTATAACAAGACGAGCCTTAAGCCGATCAACCTGACCATCCGGGCCGACTTTGACTGCATAAACCCAACAACAACCAACAATAGACTTACCTGCAGGAAGAGGAACAAGCTCCCAAGTGCCATTCGCATGTAAAGCAGACATCTCGTCAATCATAGCATGTCGCCATCCTGGATGAGATAATACCTCACCTGTAGACTTAGGGATAGAAACAGTGGACAAAAAAGATATAAAAGCATAATGAGGTGACGACAGACGATGATAACTTAAACTGACATAGTGGGGATTAGGATTAAGTTATCGTACACCTTTGCGGAGTGCAATTGGTTGACTAAGAGGAGACAAGTCCGCAGTAGGTGCAGAATCTGATGCGGTGGACGACAATGATAAGTCAAAAGTGGTGGAGCTGCAGAAGGTTGAACTGGATTATGTGGAGGAACTGGAGCTATAGGTGGTGGAGCTACAACTGGAGCTGTAGGTGGTGGAACTGGAGCTATAGGTGGTGGAGCTGGAGTGACTGAATCTCCAAAAGATGAAACTGGTAGTACCTAAGAAATATCTAAGTGATGACCTGAACCTGTGAAGTATTATTGGGTTTCAAAGAAGGTAACATCAACGGACATAAGGTACCGCTGGAGGTCAGGAGAGTAGCATCGATACCCCTTTTGTGTTCTCGAGAAACCCAGAAATACGCACTTAAGAGCACGAGGAGCTAACTTATCTGTTCCTGGAGTAAGGTTATGGACAAAACAAGTGCTTCCAAAGATACGGGGTGGAAGAGAGAACAAAGGTAACTGGGGAAATATGACAGAGAATGGAACTTGGTTCTGGATAGCTGAAGATGACATACAATTAATAAGATAGCAAGATGTAAGAACTGCAGCTCTCCAAAAACGCAACGGAGCATGAGATCGTATGAGTAGGGTACGAGCAGTTTCAATAAGATGTCTATTCTTTCTTTCAGCTACCCCATTTTGTTGAGATGTATACAGACAAGATGTTTGATGAATAATCCCATGAGATTTCATAAACTGCTGAAATAGGGAAGACAAATACTCTCGGGCATTATCACTACGAAATGTGCGAATAGAATCCCCAAATTGATTTTGAATTTCAGCGTGGAAGGTCTAGAAAATAGAAAACAGCTCAGATCGATTTTTTATCAAAAATATCCAAGTGCATCTGGAATAATCATCAATGAAACTGACAAAGTAGCGGAATCCCAAGGTGGAACTGACCCGACTAGGACCCCAAACATCTGAATGGACTAAAGTAAAAGGTGACTCTGCTAGATTATCAAGATGCTGAGGGAAATGGGAGCGAGTATGCTTACCGAGTTGACATGACTCACACTCTAGAGCTGGCAAGTGAGATAAACCAGATACCATTTTCTGAAGTTTTGACAACACCGACGCTGGAAACACCGTAGCTCGTCGGAATCTACCGTAGCTGACGGAAAAATTCAAAGTGGTCGAAATGAAACAAAACCAGTGAGGGTAGGATCAGAATTACCAGGCGATCCTACTGTTCGGAACTTTTTCAAAATCTGGCCAGAACAGTGCTCACGCGCCGGCGCATGGGTCAGATCTCGCCAGAAAATTTTTTCTTTTCCAAGCGCGTGAGGGCGTGTGGACGTGTGTTTTCTGGTGGGGTTGATTGGAGTTTGGTCGCCGGAGCCTGAAGAGTCTTGTGGTGGTGTTGGTTTTTGCACAACACCAACAGAAAGTGATTTGCTTACGGACAACCTTCTAAGTCGCCGGAAAATTACATGGCGAAGAGGTCTGTTTTCCCGGAAGTAGCTGGAATGATGCACAACGACGGGTTTCTCACTAATGCTCTGATACCATGTGAGAAAGCACGGGAGAAAATATGTTATTGATATTGGATGATAAATACAATACAAGAGGTCCCTATTTATAGCTATACACTACAAGGAGATATTACTCCTCTTCCAATGTGGGACAAGACTACACTATACATATCTGTAAACTAACATACTCATTTGACTTGCTTAGGGGGTACTGCAAGACCAACCTTTACAAGAGAAAAATTAAGGGTGGATTTTTTGCCTGGTCATAAAAAAGATACAGCAACAACAAACCCAGTGCAATCCCACATGTGGGGTCTGGGGAAGGTAATGTGTACGCAGACCTTACCCCTACCTTATGAAGGAAGAGAGGCTAAAGAAATAAATAAAAGTTAAGGATGGGTTCTAAGGTCCCTAGTGGGTTGGATAATATCATGACCTGTGTTATTAAAAGACATCACTTCATTGGTAAAGCCATGCGCTTCAACTAGTGACGCATAAAGTGATTCCAATGAGAAATGGTTTGATTCTTTGAATCTCAACTTTGAGTGGTTGGATTAGTATCGACATTATTGCATATTGGATGTTCAAATAATTATTCTAATTGAACTTGATTATTAAAATACTAAATATGTGTATATATATGTGTGTGTGTGCGCGCGCGCGCGCGCATGCGAATTGGTACTTTTAATTTTCCGCCTCATTGAGAAGAAACGTGCTGTTCACTTCTTGCTTTTTCCTTCAAGCCCCATGGATTTTGTTTTTCTTTTTTTTCCGCTTTTCTCTTCTAAAAACACCGATCATGACAACATTCCGGCGTGTAAAGAAAATAGACCTTAGGCATAATTCCAAAATCTTGCTCATGAGGTGAGGATTACCTAAGACCATAAAAAATAAGAGCCAACCTATCCCCTCAGCTAATGTGAGACATTCTAACACCTCTGGAGCATGGATACCAAGAACAGTGGTGAATCTGGCGCTATTTTTGGTTTAACCAATGTTGGGCATGCTATATTGTCCAAGCTCCAGATTTCCAACTCTAGGCGTGGAGGGGAGTGTTAGAATGTCCCACATTAGTTGAAGGAATATGGACTATTGTCTTCTTATATGGTCTTGGGCAGTTCTCACCTATGAACTAGCTCTTGCAGTTAACTTAGGTCGAAGGTTCATTTCCACTCACATGGTATCAGAGCCAAATGTGGTAAGCCCATATTTCATAACTGTTTTCTCTCTACATGCTATATTGCTTTTGGCTTCTCTCTATCAACTTACATGGTCAAGCGCTCTGGGCTTCTCTCATCTTTCTCAATTCGTCCCATCGAGCCACTAATTTTGCTCCAGGTCCTCTTCTTAGCTTGTTGAGTCGTGTCTCTCTCTCACACACAACTCCAGGCCCAATCCTCAGCCTATTGAGCTGCACTCTTGCTTCAGGCACAATCTTCAGTCCGTTGTCGCTCTCCCTCTCTCTCTCTCTCTCTCTATATATATATATATATATATATATACATCAGGTGAACTCTTCAATCTTCTAGAAAAAGACATAAAATATAAAAGGTCTACAATCCACGCATAAACTCTAGAACTAGGTTACACTTGTGAGAGGTTGTTAGAGAATGTCTTGTCCCTCATTGGTTGGGCAAGGATTTCCAGAGATTTATAATGTACTAGGCTGCTCCACCCCTCAGATTCTTTCTCATCATGCTTTCCTTGTCTTACATGAGATTCCGGCATTGGCCACAAGTTTGTGTTTTAAGCATTTTGAAATCCACTAGTAGCATTTTGATTGTTCAGTGTATGTTTTTTTTTCAATACTTTGTTTGGATTAAAGACTCTAATTTTCTTCTGTGTTTTGGTTTTTACTCGTTCATTTTTTCTCTCTGTGCAGGTTGATATTTGTTGTTTCGATAAGACTGGAACCTTAACATCCGATGACATGGTATGGCAGTCATATATTCTTCTGTGCTACCTTAGTTGCTGAGCCCTTTGAATTTGATTTCTTTGATTTTCCAATTTTCAGGAGTTCTCAGGGGTTGGTGGATTGACTGACAGTGAGGACTTAGAAAAAGAAATGACTAAAGTTCCAACTCGTACGCAGGAAATTCTTGCTTCTTGCCATTCTTTGGTTTTTGTGGACAATAAGCTGGTAACTAATTTTGCTTCATAGTTTTGTCCCTGAACCTATACTATATTATTTGGTCTACCAAAGTAAGAACGACGTCGATTTTGTTTCTTCACTACTTCTTCCTTTTGGTTGGTGAAGAGGGGTAGGCCACTGGTGTCTAACCTACATGTGTCACATATGTTTGCTTATGTTGTATGTCATTTGCTTTGATATAATAGTCACTGAGATAACACTTTTTGTTTTGACCTCTTTCATGTATTTTATATTAGCCATTTGATGAGGTTTTCTCTATTCAATTATTGATTTTCTTAAAAAGTGGGTATAAAACTTAGAATTTTTCTCAGGGAAATAATATTTTGTAACGACATTGACTGTGGTGTTCAGATATAATAAGGTTTTGTTTACCTATTAAAAAGAAGAAATAATTGAATCCTGTTTTTTCTTTTGTTTTTGATATACAATATTCACTACTGTATATGATTTGCATCCCCCATAGTTTAGTGTAATTTTGTCAGAAGGAAGGAAAAAGTGAAATAAATCTTTCATTTGCTTGGTGCTGGGTTGTTACTGCTTTCTTTTTGCTTCTCCACTACCATATATCTTTTTCAAAACTGCTTTGATTTTGCTTTCGTTGAGCCAAGGGTCTATCGGAAACAACCTCTCTACCTTCACAAGGCTTGGTGCTGGGGTTTTATTTGGTGTTTATATGCCCTCAATATTAGCATTAGAAACATCCTCACTTTGATGACCATTGCTGTTGCGTTGGCCACTTGTTGCTTTTATTGTTGCAGCACCATATAAGCAAACGACCTTATTTGTTGCTGGAACTGTGGGTTTAAGCTTTATCATTGAGACTTTTACGCCTTTCTCTGTTACCAACGTCCTTTTTCCTTGTAGGTGGGTGATCCTCTTGAGAAGGCCGCCCTTAAAGGGATTGATTGGGGATATAAATCAGATGAAAAAGCCATGCCAAAAAAGTAAGCTTTGCCCGGATGTCATTTTCTTACTGCTATTAAAAGAGAGTAGTTCTGGCCTCAAATGTCTACTGTTGATCCTTGTTGCCGCAGTTATTCCTTTCTTTGCTTGTCCATTTTTGCCCATGTATTATATTTTGATTTTCCAAGTTAAGAGTTCTTATGTAAAGGGATAAACAATTACGCAAGTCTATAAGTTAATATTTGACTTATTTTGGTAGAAGAAGGTGAATGAGTTTGAAGAATTTTTCTTATTGTTTTAATTTTCCATGACGAAATATATAGTCGGAGAATCCAACTTCCATTGCCTGGTAGTTTTTAATACACTACCTCTATTAGTTCCACATTATTCTTTTGTTTTCACAATTCTGAGGTAACCGTAACCTTTCCAAAAAGTAAATGGTCTCCGTTTCTGTATTGGAACCAAATCAACTCAAAAGTTTATATTCGTCAAATCATTGACAATGATACTAGCTCCAATGCATTTCACCTTTGTTTGTGATATTGAAGACTTCATTTGTTATGTTAATGTTAGAATCAGTTTAGCTGGATTGATAACTCCTTAGGACCATAAGCTGTTGTGCTCATGCATTTCACCTTTTTTTTTTTTTTTTTTTGATTTCTTTGACTGATGGTCATGAGCATAATAATTTGATTGCCACCATGCCTCACCATCCTTATTTGCACAAAGCCAAGTGTCTTTCTTGGATTCAATGTCATGTTTTTCACTCTTTATTCATCTAACGCTGTTTGAATAATGTGGAGAAAGAATCTTGATAAAAATGGCTTAATAGAAAATTATAGTTTGCTTATTTACGTATAACAACACCAACAACAACGACCCAGTGAAATCCCACTAGCTTGCTTATTACGTATGTGCAGCGAATTTGATTTTTTTTAGATTTCATTCCTCCTTGGACTTCGTTTAAAATAAAAACAGTTGTCCATCTTTTATTTATTTAAAAAATAAACAGTTGTCAATCTTGTTCTTGTTAACATTTGTTTTCCCCCTCTTAATACTGGACACTGCAGGGGTGGAGGTGATGCTGTTCAGATTGTGCAGCGACATCATTTTGCATCTCACTTGAAAAGAATGGCTGTAGTTGTTCGTGTTCAGGAGCAATTTTTTGCTTTTGTCAAGGTTTGATGCCTAGGTCCTTATCTAGCTAGCTTTGTATGGTTGAATGAGGTCAAGCGTATAGCAGATAAGATTTAGAAGTACTTCTGGTATAGTCAAATTCGTAAAATGCTTGTTTCTTAGTATTCTTTTTTGATAACATTACACATTTGTTTATACTTTATACTGCTCATTACTTATTTCAGTCCATGAAAAGAGATGATTCCTCTAAAACCATTTTGGTGTATAACTGGCTGGCTTCTTCATTGGTAAATAAGGAGTGGATACTTTACTTTTTTTGATGAAGTAAAGTAGTTTCATTCAAAAAACGTAAGATGCAGCAAAAAATCACAAGAAGTAAAGATAAACATCTGCTCCTATATAACATATTACACTAGAACTAGAGAGCAGATGCAGTCCAAAAATTGTTCATAGCTAAAAACAGGGGCCTTACTAAGCCAGCTGAAAAGGCTCAACAAACACTTAGCTTTAAGAGCATGATTAGGAGTTGAGAAACCATCAAAACATCTTTGATTTCTTTAATTCCAAATGGACCAAAAAATACAAGCAGGCACCATAATCCAGACATTCTTGATGGACTTCCCAACTCTCCTAGAGCACCAGCTCTGATAGGCATCCTTCACACTGTAAGGCATGACCCAGGCAAGACCAAAGCTGGAGAGGAACATATTCCATATGTCTGCTGCAACTGCACAATGAACAAGAAGGTGGCTGACACTCTCTAATTTCATCTGGCACATGTAACACCTATTCACAGTCGGAATGCATCTCCTAGATAGATATGGGTTAAGCATGCTTCATAGAGGGCAGTCCAACAATAGCACTTCACCTTGGGAGGTAATGTAGTCTTCCGGATGAGTTTCCATGGCCATTTATCAATTAAGTCTTTGTTTGAGCATAGCTGGTAGTAGCCTTCCCTTACAGTATATACGCCTTCTTTTGAACTTCCCCAATATCAGTTTGTCCCTCTCTTGAGGATTGACCACCACCCCTGCCAATGTAGCAAGTAATTCCTGAAGCTCTTCTGCCTCCCAATCTTGTATATTCCTTCTGAGCTGAGGAAGCCATGTGTTATCCTGCCTACTGGCTGCTTATCTGTGAGCTTGTCTTTTTAAACTCTCAGGACATGTTTTTATCAAATGTCCCTCCTCTCTGTCTGCCCGTGCTTGTGTGCAGACTTAGCTGAATGTACGAGGGGCATCTCTCCGAGTTGATGTAGTAAATATGTGGTCTTCTTGAATACAACTTATTGCAGATATATGCCTGAAATAGTTATAGATATCTTTGCTTAGCCCTTATGATGGTTCATCATATGTTGTTCAAGGATTAAGAGGATGAAAAAGATGATTATGTGCGCTGTTTGGGGCTGGAAGACTCTGGCCAAATCTGATGAGTAGGAGAAACGGATAAGATAAACTATTGGAATTGTATTACTCAATCTGAAGAAAGTCTATTTCTTTTGGGAGGTTCTGTATTAACTGAAGCCCCATTGATGAGAAGCTAATTATGCTATTTATAGACTCTCAAACCTATGAACAGATACCGGAAAGTATCCTGCTCTCTGCTTGGTTAACTCTCTGGCAGTTTAGACCCAACCCCTACCACCATGATAGATGAATCTTCGAGTTCTCTTGTCGAGAGATTGTTGTTTTGGGATGGATTTTCTTAGTAACTGTTTTGTTTTTTGGTAAAGCAATTTCCTTTGAAACTTAGGCCTGCATTATTTGACGAAGGGAAGGGGAAATTGATCCAAAAGATTGAGAGAAGAACAATGATAGTTGCCCAACAGAAGACAAATAGTGGATTAAAACGATGAAAGCTTGCACTGGTTTGAGCTTATCAAACGAAAGAGGAACTTAGTCAGCAAAATCATGATAGAGACATATTCTTTGGTGAATTTGCATTATCCTTGGACTAGCATAGGAGGATCTGGCAAACTGTCGAAGATGAAAAAACATCATAATTAGAACTAGAGATCAAACATTTCTCAGAAATTCAGCATATGGGGGGGGGGGGGCAGGCAATTTCCTCAGCTATTGCTTGTACTGAGGAAATTTTACACCTAGTTATGTATGGATTAAGTTGTTGGGGTTACTTTACATCTATAGTTGGAGAACAGACATTAGGAGAAAATGAACTATACTGAAAATGCTCATTGGAGGGTTGGCATTTATTGCTTTTAGTAAACTAAGATTGATTGGTGAACAACCGATTTGATGAAGCAAGAGAACAAATGGCTGAGATTGGGGTGAGTTGGGTCAGTTGGTCCAAGTGGAGGCATTAAATTCTTCGTGTACTACATGAGCTGTTTAATAGGGAAGGAACCGTAGAAGGATGCCCTTTGACTTGTTGTTCTTGATGACGATGATATGGTAAAACTTTTTGTAAGTTTGTTCTTCTTGTCAATTGATAAAGAAAGTTCGATGTTTCTGTCAAAAGTATTTTCTGGTGATGGTTGAATTGTTGTTGGAAGCTCTTTGGTTCAGTTGAAGAGTACCGTGTGCGCATAGTTCTCTGACACGTCCTTATGATTTAGTGTGTTTTGCATCACATGAGGATGCAGATTGATGTGCCGGTGCATTTACAGGATATATATATATATCCTTTATTCACCTTTCATTGAGCCGAGGGTCTATCGGAAACAACCTCTCTACCGTCACAAGGTAGAGATAAGGTCTGCGTACACACTACCATCCCCAGATTCCACTTGTGGGATTATACTGGGTTTTTTGTTGTTTTTGTTGTTATTGTTGTTGTTGTTGTATATCTTTTTGTTTCTTAGCAACTCTTTTTGTGTTTGTTGGTTGGCCTGATTATTTTTAAGCTAAAGTATATGTGTTTGCGAACAGTTCTGTCCTCAAATACAAATTATTTTGCTTCACTCAAGCACATTTTTTGGTTTCCATTGTACATTTAATTGTTTAATTTCCTACTTGCTATGAAATCAGTTTCATTTCTTACTAAATATTTCCAGGGTGCACCAGAGACAATTCAGGAAAGACTCATTGATGTCCCACCATCCTACGTGCCAACCTACAAGAAATACACCCGTCAAGGATCACGTGTATTGGCTCTGGCTTTCAAGTCTCTGCCAGACATGACAGTAAGAACCCCTCCATGGGCAAATATTTTCTCTAAGATGTCTCCTAGTGCTGTGCAAGCCATATTTGTTTCCTACTGTCATTCAATGAGGATGGCTCTATTTGTTTAGGAACTGAGTTGAGGGAGCAGGAATGACTCTATTTGTTTAGTAACACATATATATGGCAGAGGGAGCGGGGATGGTTTTATTTGTTTAGTATCACATATATGGCAAAAAGTTCATTCATGGGTATGAAGCACGGGTACTAGATTTTATACTATGATTTGGTCCCAAGTATGATATTCAATATATGGCAGGGATATGCTTGGGATACGGTACCTGTACAGTATCTAAAAGTGCATCATTAACTAGAGGAATAGTTAATTTCCCTGTTTCATGTACTTTACACTATCTAGTCTAGCATAATACAATACGCAAAAGAGCAAAATCATAAAAAATCTTTTTGAACTTTGTAGGTAGTTGTCAATACATTATTGACCCAAAAATGTCAGGAAACATCACAAGAATTATCTAAAAGTGCATCATTTTTTTTTTATTTTTCTGTATACGAGCATCCTTATTTTGGGATACAAGTTTCTGGAAATTGGATGTGTTAGAGGTCTCGAATTGGATATGTTTGGGGGTTAAATTCAATTTTTGGAAAGGAGATGTGCTTATTTTTATTTAATAAAATTTACTTACATTTGATTAAGTTGGGACTCGTTGCTGTGATCCTATTATCTAATGCTTTTAGATAATATCTTCTATTGTTCAATTATGAGGTTAGGTGTGACATCACTTCGTATTTATAAGTTTTGAAGTTTGTAGAATTATCGAATGTGTTATATGTCTTGTTTTTGTTCCCAAAGATAGCGGTTCTATTTAACATATAATGAACACAAACTTTCTTAGATATATTTATCGTGCCCAAGTTCAAAATTTTTCCCCCAGTTCTTAAAAATATTCTATTGCTGTATTCCACACACCAAATAGCTATCATTTTTTGTTTGTCTGAGATACTGTTAAGACTCAGGTTCTATGTGATTAAATATTCTTTCAGGGGCCACTTTAAAATGTACTGGATATGCTTAGCTGTATTATTTCTAAACTGAAGCCTTGTGTTCCTGAAATGTATCTAATTATCTGAATGTGGGGTCAAAATGTTTTATTATACTTCCGTAAAGTTTCAAGGATTAGCAAAATCTGCTTATAAATTATAGTTACCAAGGGTCCCTGCAGCAATCTGGTTGTGTATTTGGAAAAAAAGGAACAGAAGATATTTGAGTTGTAAATCAGAATTAGTTGAAGATGCTGAATCCTTGTACAGTTCATAGAAAATCTGCTTAGATGGACTGGGTAGACATTCTTTTGCAACTGTTGGATGTAATCACAGCACTTTCTTAGTGCTATTTTATTCATCAATGATACTTTCTTAAAAAAATATTGTACTTACCAAGGAAAAAAGATAACAACAAATTACATTTGAATAGTAATGTAGATACATGTCTGAGAATTGGATATTTCAATTATCTAACTGGATGATGCACCAAATCATAGTTACTGATGTTGCTCCGATTTTGTTGAGCTGTGAATGTTCTTCACAGTCTCTCTCTCTCTCTCTCTCTCTCTCTCTCTCTCTCTCTCTCTCTCTCTCTCTCTCTCTCTCTCTCTCTCTCTCTTTCTCTCCTTTTTCGGAGCAAACGATTTTTTCCTGTCGGTTGTTTGCTTTTTACATGGTATCCAGTTTTCAATCCTTATTTTTTCTATTTCTTTTCCAATTTTTTTGAAGTTTTCTCGATTTTCAATTTGGTGAAGGTTAGTGAAGCCAGAAGCCTGGAGAGAGATATGGTGGAAAGTGGGCTTACTTTTGCTGGTTTTGCGGTAAAGCTCAATTTTCCTTGTGTTATAATGGATCTGATGTTCACACCAGGAAAATTGTACTTAGCCTCTTGAACATGTTTGGTATTACTTCGTGATGATATGTAGGTGTTCAATTGCCCCATCAGAGGAGACTCGGCCACTGTCTTGACTGAATTAAAACAATCATCTCATGACTTGGTAGGTGTGGTTTGGTTTATTTTTTCATTTACTTGCTTTGTTTCTTGTGTTCTCAGCCACTTACTGTTTGTAGGCGTTAACCAATTGCGTAAAGCTTCATGAAACTTATCAGAAACTAAAATTGCAGAAATTATATTCATGGTCTTTGTTTTCCTAGTCAGGCAATTTGTCTTTGGCACATTATGTTTTGAAGTCTCTCAAGGTGCCACTTCTTAGAAGTTTTCTTAGGCAGGGAATCAGTTACAAAGAGCTAGAGGGACATAATATTCTCATGACGTGACTCTTTGAATAGAAACACCTAATTTGGCTTGTTCAAGCCTGTACTTCCGAGAATGATAGCCATCTTCCTTTTAATGAAACCTTTTCGTGGCAACTTTGACAATCTAAGTGCGATAATGTGCCAGATGTCATATAACAGCCTTCTGAGCCATCAATTGAAGTGGTTTTAGAATATTTTGGAAATTAATTTCCTTCCAGGACAGCAAGGTTGAGAGAACACACAATATTAGCTCCCTGTCTTCCATGTAGGTATTTTAGATTAAATGATTAAATGTAGAGGCTCCTTTGGTCTTTATTTATTCATCTTAAATTGTTTCTTATCCTATTCTAGCTGAATTCTTAACACCAAATCAGCCCCTATGTTTCATAAATTCAACTACATCCCTCGACTACTCATCTTAAAAGAAACATCCTTAAGCTTTTTTTGATAATTAAAAACAAACATCCTTAAAAATATCAAACATAACAACTTTTGTCCAAAGCTAATGCCCCCTAGAAAACCCTATACCTCCCCATGTTTCATCATAAACTTCCCAGAGTATATGCAGCACTAATCTCATTTTCTTCTCTTCTACTTTGGCTATAGACAGATACATCCCTCCCCCCCCCCCCCCCCCCCAAAAAAAAAAAAAAAGGGAAGGAAAAAACAACAGGAATATGTTTCCATAAGCAAGTATAGACTTCGTTGAAGTTGGGTAGAACTGAATGTCCTCAAGTGGCTTCATGACTCTTGTTCTCTTGCTGATAGCCATTTTTGAAAATGCAGAAATTGATACGTCTTTCTTCCCTGCAAAATCTGGAAGGTTCTCCTTGTACCTATTTCTTCAGAGAGTGAAGGAACTACATTTCTTAAAAAATTCCTGATTCTAACTTTAAATGGTTTTTGAGATGGCAGCAATTCTAGCCTTTAATGAAACAAAGGGGTAAACAATCAAATCGTTGCGGATTGTAAATATAACCAAAATACTATTTTCACACTTCGAAATCCAAACTTTCCAATAAGTGAGCATCTAATGACGAGGAATAAATAGTGGGGAATGTCACAATTGAAGGAAGAGCTGCGGTTCTCCTTGGGATGGTAGTATTATGGGAGAACAATGCGTTTGGTGCCGTGAAACAGTCCAAGGAGACATGCAGTAAGCTTCGCGCTTTCTCTGGAAGATCTTCTCTCTGTTCTCCATCCCCAATATTCTGGTGCCAGTTGCTAGGAATTCACTTTTGATGTAACAGGAACAGGTGCTTGGTTTTTTGACAGATGTTGGGTTAGGATGAAAGTTGTTTAGTTTAGAAAGTTTAAGGACGTCTTTTTGTTAACATGAGTATTTAAGAGGCTCTTTATAGTCATAGCAAGAAGTTTAAGGACGTCTTTTTGTTAACATGAGTATTTAAGTGGCGCTTTATAGTCATAGCAAGATAAGGGGTTTGTTATGTTATTTGTCAATTCATACTAAAATAAGTAGGTTCAATGTTGTGGTTTAATTATGATTTGTACTTGAGTAAAGAATGAGGCAAAACTCAGATATTACTCTCTTTGGTCGATTTTATATAATGTCGTTTGAATGAACATAGTTTAATGTTAATTTGATTTAAGTATTATATTAGTGATAGTGGAAGAAATTTTTAAATGGTTTAAAAATTAGTTTGATAGAGAAATCATCACATCAAATTATAAATTAGAATAACTCAATAAGGTGAATTCTTAAAAGTTGTTAAAGTTGTTTTAAAATGCAAAAAATTTAATATCTTGAAATGTCCCAAAAAGGAAAGAGTGTCATATAATTAGGGAAAGTGGGAGTCTCATTGTGTATCAATGGGATATATAAACACAAAAACTATCAGCAAATGAAGATCGTGTATCACAAGAACATCCCACGTTAAAAAAATATCAACCATGATGCAGATGTCTCAAGTAGCTCATATTGAATAGAGTTGTTCATAAAAAAGTCAAAGCTCTCGAATAAGGTTCGAAGTATTGCGAAAGACACATAACAGACATTAGACTATACAATTTGATGTTTATTTAGATATGTGGTCTTATCACTTTCATGCTTCAAGTACTCATCTATAACCTTGGTTTGATAGGTCATGATTACTGGTGATCAAGCTTTGACAGCTTGCCACGTGGCTCAACAAGTACACATTATCTCAAAACCAGCACTGATTCTGGGACGTACAAAAAACAAACAAGGATATGACTGGGTTTCTCCTGATGAGACAGAGATAGTCAGCTACAGGTAGAAAACGACTGTTTGATGCAGTATTGCACTCTGCTTTTATACAGTTTAACCTGTAATTTATATTTGTTGAAGATTTTGCCGGTTAGAGCCGTCCACAATTGCTTTATATTCTTTGTTGCCGTACTAACAAGATTGGAAATCTGCATTATTGATCTCAAACATTATTTTGCGTTTCCTTCTATTGAAGAAATAGCTTAAAAAAAAAGAAAAAAAATAACAAAATGGATTTGCCAGAGTAGTAAATATATTGAGTTATATTCTTCATGTAAATGGATTTAACTTTTTACTCTGAAATTGTAAAGATTTTTTACACAATCTTTGTAGTCTAACCATTTATAGCAGGTAAGTTACTATTTTGACCACATTACTAATTCATGTTTACCTTATAGGTGACCTGATTGTATTTTTTTACCCGTCTGTGCTTAGTACTAAATTCTACATAGATTAAGATGAGTTACTGAGGTTTTCTGTGCCATAAACAAAACATTGCTCAATCATATTCTTTTTCAGCTTTTCATAATCTTGTCATATAAATTTGTAGTGAGAATGAAGTTGAAGCTTTATCAGAAGCTTACGATCTCTGTATTGGAGGCGAGTGCATTGAGATGTTGCAGCAGACATCTGCTGTCCCCAAAGTTGTTCCTTATGTGAAGGTTGGAAATATGTGATTGATCGCTCTCTAAAACACACACACTCTCTCTTTCTCTCTCTCGCATCCTGACAAAGGTATCACTTTACCCAGGTATTTGCAAGAGTTGCCCCTGAGCAAAAAGAACTTATATTAACCACCTTTAAGTCAGTGGGAAGGATGACGTTGATGTGTGGTGATGGGACTAATGATGTTGGAGCTCTAAAGCAGGTATTACATCGTTTTTACTTTAATAAATTTGTTTTTGTTTTCAAATGGGTTGACACGAGTGGGTTGCTCTAGTGGTGAGCACCCTCCACTTCCAACCAAGAGGTTGTGAGTTCGAGTCACCCCAAGAGCAAGGTGGGGAGTTCTTGGAGGGAGGGAGCCGAGGGTCTATCGGAAATAACCTCTCTACCCCAGGGTAGGGGTAAGGTCTGCGTACAAACTACCCTTCCCAGACCCCACTAGTGGGATTATACTGGGTTGTTGTTGTTGTTTTCAAATGGGTGCAGTAACCTGTGGAAATTCTGTTAGACTCTTCAGAAAATGAAAAATTTAAACATATTGGAGGCTACTTTAGCACCTTGATCCATGGCAGGAAAAGAGCCCCATTTATCTTATGCTTAGGTACAAGCTGGTATGGTGTTGGTAATTATCCTTTAGGTGTGCATCCAAGTTTTTCAGCAAGTTTTGTGTATCTTGAAAGATCCACATGGAGTACCCATACTTAATGTAACACTTGTTTGACATGAGCACATCTAGAAAAATGAAGTGTTCGTCTGCCCATGTTATAAAAGGTGTGATCTGCCATAGCCTAGCTACTTCGTGATACATAAATAAAAGATTGATCATGTGTAGTTTATAAGTGCATTTGCTGTTAATTCCTTTGTAATGATGGTATTTTGTGTGAGCAGGTACTGTCTATGGTCTGAGCTCTCCTCTCTGCCCCTCTTTTCCCCTCACTTTCTGTCCCTTGCATCTCATCTGAAGGGGTTTAACTAGAAATCTTCACTGTCCGACTTAAGCTATACTAGGAAGGAGATGCTGTTTACTGCACTTTTTTTAGGCATTGCTTCTTGCCTGCTTTGTGGTTTTGCTGTACTGTATTATGCTTCTTCCGTCAATCTTCACTGTCCCAACATAAGTTATACTAAGAAGGAGATGCAGTTTATTGCACTTTTTTTAAGCATTGCTGTTTGGCCTGCTTTATGGTTTTTCTTTATTGCAATATCCTTCTTCCTCCTTTTTTTTGTGTGAATACTTTTTCCGATATTTTGAGACTCGTGGGATTTGCTTCTTTCAGGCACATGTGGGAGTAGCTCTTCTTAATGCAATACCTCCCCCTAAGAAAGAAAAATCATCTGATGGATCGTCTAAGAATGATACTACAAAACCTGCCAAGGCGAAGAAACTTAAACCTGCTACAGAAAATGGAGAAGGCACTTCAAAAAGTAGAGCTACCAGCAGCCAAGCCACTAATCGCCATCTTACACCTGCAGAGATGCAGAAGCAGAAGCTCAAGAAACTTATGGATGAGCTTAATGAGGGAGGAGGTGATGGTCAGGCACCAATTGTGAAACTTGGGGATGCCTCGATGGCATCGCCATTCACTGCAAAGCATGCTTCAGTGTGCCCTACCACTGACATCATCCGTCAAGGTCGTAGTACCCTAGTAACCACTCTGCAGATGTTTAAGATTCTTGGACTTAACTGCCTTGCTACTGCCTATGTCCTGAGTGTAATGTACTTAGATGGTGTCAAGTTAGGTGATGTTCAGGCTACAATCAGTGGGGTCTTCACAGCAGCCTTCTTTCTATTTATCTCACATGCTCGGCCCCTTCCAACCCTCTCAGCCGAACGACCTCATCCCAATATTTTCTGCGCCTATGTCTTGCTCTCCCTCCTGGGACAATTTGCTATCCATCTGCTTTTCTTAATTTCTTCTGTTAACGAGGCTAGCAAGTACATGCCTGATGAGTGCATTGAGCCAGACTCCAATTTTCATCCAAACCTTGTCAATACAGTTTCATACATGGTGGGGTTGATGCTACAGGTAGCAACCTTTGCTGTGAACTACATGGGCCACCCCTTCAACCAAAGCATACCCGAAAACAAGCCATTCTTATACGCCCTTTTGGCTGCTGTGGGCTTCTTCACAGCTATCACCTCTGATTTGTTTAGGGACTTAAATGACTGGTTGAAGTTAGTTCCTATGCCAAGAGGTTTGAGAGATAAGCTGCTGCTTTGGGCATTCCTGACATTTTTGGTCTGCTATGCCTGGGAGAAGTCATTGAGGTGGGCTTTCCCTGGTAAGATGCCTGCCTGGAAGCAAAGGCAACGTCGTCTTGCAGCAAATTTAGAAAAGAAGCGCAATTAGTTCTTAGTTGTATCAGTTTTGAACGACAGAGATTTGGATCCGGCTGGTGTTCAGCAACTTCATTTTATTGGCAATACAGCTATCACGGCCTGCTGGATGGTATATTATTGTACTGAAAGATCATGACTAAAATTTTGCTGGATTTTGTCATCTCCATTCATGAAGACCCCAAGGATAGGGGGCATACCGCAGCAGCTCACTTTTCCCCCCGTCTTTTTATACAAAAACTAGACAGAACTGTTGCTTTATTTATGGCTACTTCCAACAGAAAGGAAAACAGCTGAACTTCGTTTTTCTTCGATTGTACTAGTGTATTGGAATAGATACAACACATTCTGTCTCAAGACATTTTGTCAGGATCATAAAGAAATGTTACTATTTTTCTTTCTCAGGTCAATAATGCCGTCTCCTCTCATGTTGGCTCTCAAACGTTGAAACTGCTTACTAGATTAATGTTTAAAAATTGAGTCTCTAACAGAAGCGTTTAGGAACAGATGTTTGTTGTGTTTTCACTGAGGAGGCTTTAGCTGCCATCTTTTGCGTTGAAAAACGTTCGGTTAATTCAACATTTACAAGTTTATCTTATAAAAAATGCTGGTTTTGCGTAAAATACATTAGAAAATCATTTTGTCCAAGTAGGGTTGTGAATAATATGGGAAATACTGAATTACCGTACTAGTAGTTATAGTAATTTCAGATATTCGATTCGTATGAGTGCCCTCACTTCCTTTCCGAAACCGAAAATTTTGGTATATGGTATTCAGTATAGCGGTATTTGGTTTAAGTTTTTAAAATATATTGGTATTAGGTATGATATTTGATATTTAAAAAAATAATACCGAAATACCGATACCGTACCGATATATATATATATATATATATATATATATATATATATATATATATATATTAAATTAAACATTACATATATTATTGATTAACATGTAAGTTACACAATACTTCTTTTTGGTATTCATATTGAGGTTGGTAGTAAAGCTTATTGTCACAGGCCAACTTTTTTACGCTCGTCAGCGGCACCGAATAGTCCGTGCGGCGCCTGCAGTTCCCCTCGCTGCAGGCGAGCCTTTTTCCTTTCCCAGGTTTTCCAAGCACGATCCTGTGCCTATAGTGAAGCTTGCCTAGAAGGCCTTCTTCAGTTGTGCCGCCCGTATGATGTCTAGGTGCTTCAAGTATCCAATCGACACGGAGGTCTCAATCCATCACTTCGGCAGCCCGCGGGGCATACCCATTCCACATATCGAGCACCCGTTTGGTGCCCAACGCTAGCCCGAAGGCGTCGCACCGTCCTTAGAGTTCCCTAACTCGTATGGATACCTATGACACTCCTTTGAGTCGTCCAGGCAGGCCCTTGAGGTTCCCCCTCAAGGTCGCTCATTTGATACGGCTTGGTGGCAGCACGTATGGGGGAGGCAGGTTGAGCTTCAACACATATACCCTCCTTATATATGCTTAAAATTAAAAAGCTCAACTTTCGTGAGTAGCCAGGTCTACGTCAGAGAATCACAAGGATCTTTTCTCACCAGTTCCGAATGAAGTCACAACCCCAAAATGCGGGTTATGACATCCTCCCACACTCATTCTGTTATCGTCCTCGATGACACATCAAGGCCTACGATATCCCGGAGTCTGCCCCCTCAGGTATGTGCATTGCGGCTCCCTTAATCCTATGGGTTGGACTTCCTCGAAGTCCTGCTAAAAAGGAGTCGTGCCCCATGCACTTCTCCCCCAAGTATCTTCCAAGCATGCCTCTGCACTTCACCTCCTTTCGGTGTTCACTTGGAAAGTGCCTCCGTACTTGCACCCTCTGGTGTCTAACTTTGTGGTGACCTACACTAGTCAACCACACCATGACCCTCATGGCCTTCATGTCCGTCTGGAGCTCTTTCCTGCAATGGTAAGCACATCAGCATGCTCTTTGGCACGACTCTCGTAGCTCGATCGCTCACTTATCCTTATAACTCCCTCTGGCATAGCTCCCGTAGCCTTTCGCTTCCGTAGCTTTTCCTTTTCCTCAGTACCTTTGAAGATGTGTTCGCTTCCAGACTCACAACTTCGCCCTTATGCCTTTGCATAGGTGGATCCTCCCACACTCAATGTGGAGGATACTTCTTAGCGCACTCGTCCCACTTGGCATTCAGCCAGCTCTTGGGACGTACTCTTGGTGAGTACTACATTCTCAAAGTCATAGCATCGCCACATTCACGAACAAAACTCTTTGTTTTCCAATTGTCACTTCCTGAGCAAGTACCCAATATTCCCGGTAGTACGTCTGTACTCGCCCTATAGTTAAGAACTCTCTTGGTTCTTCTAGCACGACTTCCCAGTCCGGTGTGCTTCGCACTTGGCCCCATCTCAATGGTCCCCGATCATTCGGCGTACCCCTTTCCAGAATGACACCTTCCAACTTGGAAATCCGCCCAATCCTGAAGCTTCGTTATTTCCTTTGAATTCATCTCCTCACCTTGTCAATGCCCTCAGGCAGTTCACAAGTCTATCCCGCAGGAAAGACACTCAACTGATGCGCTACCCGCATCTTCGGCAAGATCTCTGCTGCGATCATGCCCAAAGTTTATAGTCTACGGCTCCCACTCTTTGCAATATGGTTGCTCGACCTAACAAACATGGCCTTTTCTTGAACACCCGACTCATCAGCATATCACCACATTCAATAGAAACCCATACTTTCGAAAGAAACTGGAGTCACCCATTTCTTTCTTCGACTAGTAGTATCGGGTTCTCGATCTCTTGTGGCATATGAACATCAATCTCTGCTTTGACGTGATCTCCGCACTGACATCCAAAATGCCCTCGCCATCTCAACTGCTTGCCTTGACATCATGTCATGGCATAGTATGGCCTTTATCAGCTCTGATACCACGTGTTACGGGCTGACTTTCTTACGCTCGTCAGCGGCACCGAATAGCCCGTGCGGCTCCTGTAGTTCCCCTTGCTGCAGGCAAACCTTTCTCCTTTCCGAGATTTTCCAAGCACGATCATGTGCCTGTGGTGAAGCTTGCCTAGAAGGCCTGCTTCAATTGTGCCGCCCGTATGATGTCTAGGCTCTTGGCCTCGACTAGTTGTGGCGCTTCTCGTCTTAGGATCATAATTCATGCGCGCCCTGGGGTTGGTTAAGGACATGTCTTGTCCCTCACTTGACACTGAGCATCGCTCTCGCGTGCACAGTCCATTCCTCAAGCTTTAAACTCTCCTCGTGCATCCGCACCCGGCTTGTGCTTCGCCCGAGTAAGGCAACCTTTAGTCCTTGGCCATTGTCATGTGTGTCTTTCATGGCATGACCATATATAGCCTTCGCGACACACTTCCATCCCATATAGTGCAATGTCGCCCCACAACTGCACGTTTAGGCCAACGGACCCTTGCTCGCATAGCTGAACCCAAGCTATTCTCACAAGTCGACATATAAGGCCCCTAAGATAGGTGCTTCAAGTATCCAATCGGCACGGAGGTCTCAATCCATGACTTCGGCAGCCCGTGGGGCATACCCGTTCCACATATCGAGCCTCCAACACCCGTTTGGTGCCCAACGCTAGCCCGAAGGCGTCGCGCCATCCATAGAGTTCCCTAACTAGTATGGATACCTATGACAGTCCTTTGAGTCGTCCAGGCACGGCTTGGTGGCAGCACGCATGGGGGAGGCATGTTGAGCTTCAACACATATACCCCCTTATATATGCTTAAAATAAAAAAGCCCAAGTTTCTTGAGTAGACAGGTCTACGTTAGAGAATCAGAAGGATCTTTTCTCACCAGTTCCGAATGAAGTCACAACCCCAAAATGCAGGTTGTGACATTATGTACTTATTTAGAAAAATGGAGGAACAACGTAGGATGCAAATTCTAATTCTTACTCTCTAGGTTGCCAAACAGTTTAACGTAATATTTCAACGATTTTAGGGTGTTTCTTACTCTGTTATTCTTGTATTGTTGTTGTATATGTTGGATTAGTTCTCGTTGTATTCTGTAATTTCAACAATTAACTCTAAGCAAGTAACATGATATTTTCAATGATCAAATGTATTCCTTTATGTACCTCTTTTCTCCTAATTGATACTTGATGGTTTTGGACAAAGATTTTTTTAACAGTTAGGTCAGCTTAGAACATTTTCATTGAGTACTTAAATTAAGAATATTATAGCCTATGGTTCTATGCACTAGTTAATATTCAACCCGAATAATAAACCGAAATCGAAAGGAGAAAAGCCGAACCATGCCGAATGTAATTAGGTATGATATTGGTATAGCATTTTAAGAAACCGAATACCAAATCGAAATAACTAAATAAAATACCGTACCGACCGATGAACGCCCTTTGTGCCCAAGCATTAACTTCTCACAAAATCGTGGATGACACATAAACCAAAAAAAAAAAAAAAACAGACTAGAGGAATAGTTAATTTCCCTGTTTCATGTACTTTGCACTATCTAGTCTATCATAATACAATACGCAAAAGAGCAAAATCATAACAAATCTTATTGAACGTCGTAGCTAATTGTCAATACATTATTGACCCAAAAACTTCAGAAAACATCACAAGAATTAGCAAATCTAGTATATCCATGCTCTGTTGCCAAAGTTACATCAAAGTTAATTGTCAATACATTATATTGACCCAACTTTTTCACCAAAAATTAAAAAAAAATCATAAGAACTAGCAAAATGTAGTATGCCCATGTTCCGGGGGCAACAGTGAGAAGATATCGTACTGGCATTCATCTTGCCACAATAAATCAAAATCAAAATCAACATCAGCAGGATTATTTTTATTCCCAAATAGACCATAATGTCCATTGGAGCAAGGCTGTTCAATTGGATCAAGTTCAAGTTGTTGAACATAATTAGCAGTAGAAAACCCAATCTCTCCATCCCAGTAAGCACATGGCTGTATTTCAGTATTAGCAGAGTTGCTAACACCTCCAATAATATCCCTCAATATTTCAGCAAATTCTTCTTTTTCTCCTTCCCCATCACAATTCATACGAGTAATTGATTTCCCTTTCAACAAGTCAATTCTCCTCTTTACAGCCTCAATTTTTGAGTCCAATGCCAACAAAACATCCTCTTTTCTGTTGGTATTCTCAACATCAACAACAACAACAACATTGTTGTTCTTCTTTTGCTTTTTCAAAGAATATTGTCTGTACTGATCAAGAATTGGGTTGAGATCAGTGGGATTTTTGGGCCAAGATTCTACGGTTCCGTCGGCATCAACGATAATGGCACAGGCCTTGATGTCGCAGAGAATGGAGAGCTCCATTGCCTTCTTCATAACACAAGCTTTTCTCTTTAACAGTGCTCTTGCAAGGAAAATCCAATGGGACAAAATCTTATAAGGGAAAAAGAGCACAACGCATATTAACTTCCCCTGATGAGAATATCAATTCAGATATTTGAATCTTTGCATTCCAATCTTGTGCATCATCTTCAAAAGTTTATTGGTAGATATTTGATAAACAAATCAGCCATATTAACTTGAATGAATATGTTGCACCTTAAAATCATCATTCTTGATAGATATGTAATGTCGTCATATAATGTCGTGGGCTGGTTTTTTCAATATCTCTATAAAGGTAAAAATTCTCGCTATCACATTATCATGCTTATAGTTATAGCAAGATATATATGTGCACAAATTGCACTTAGGATGTGGTACTTCAGGACCAAGAATTACATATGCTTTAAGCGATTTAAATCCTTCAGGGATTGTCGTATAAGTTAAGTCATATAAGCCATATAAATAGACTTTAGATGCATACCAAGTTTTCATGTCATGCTAGACATATAAGATAGATAAAAGTGATTGCACACACCATTTACTTTATACTTTCAAGTGTTTGAACTACATGGCCAAAACTACATGTCTTTCATATGAAACCAATTCTATTTGTATTGTGTCTCTTCCATTTGACAAATATTTTTGTGTCTGTATTCGACAGACTTAAGATCCTCATCTATACTTAGCGCTATGATAGATATTGTCGACGAACATTTTATATCGGTTTCCAATATTTTTTCATAAAGACATAACATAGAGATCTCTTCATTCATATTTTCAGGTACCTTAACCTCTATTGAGATTTTATGAAGTGTTATGTCATGTGACCTTCTAGATTACTTGCCTCCTTATTATGATCCTTTTGATCATTTGCTCATCTTCTTTATCAAGAAGTTTATTAGAAACTGATTTGTCTATATGCTTTAGGCATACCATGACATTATCCTTCTAGGACTTAATCTAATGGAAGTATTTGCAGTGAAAATATAATTACTTTCTTTGGGTCAGCAAATGCGTCTGACATATTTGTAATATATTGTAGATGAATTATCTTTTTATGAACTTCAAGTTCGTATTATTTTATTCGAGGATCTAGATGTACAAATGATAATTCATTCCACGTAACTTTTTTTTAACTGTTTATCATTTCTCCTCCTCATGTTAGAAAAACTAACTTGCTTCCTCAACTTTGAAAATTCACCTTTGTGCGTTATGATGCTAATCAAAATATACACCGCACATCAATACTAATAAGATAAAATTATTTGGTTCCTGACCCTGAACCACTTGTGAGGGGAGAATGTAATATACTTTCGAATATAACGTATATCAAACTGATATAGATAACTTTATTCTCATAAGCAATAGTTTAGCTATTAAGTGGAGGCACTCAAAAAATTATTTTGCTAAACCAACTGTGATGTAAATCAACTTATCAAGATGAACTGTCTTGAATAGAAAATCTGAAAATTATGCTCTAAATTAAATTATTGAGCAATGTATCTCGCAAAATACTAGGTTGCGGGTTAATAATAATCACACATGTAACCATCTCATAGATGCATATTATGTGGTATACATGGCAGGTGAATGAACCCATATTCACCTTTGATATTTCCAGCATTCATGGGATTCAATCTCAATTTTAGTTGATCTATTAATCAATGAGAACAAACAACATAAAAGAATCCGTAAAGAACTTTCTAGTTCTTTAATATTTATCCATGTAGATTCTCTTTTATTTTTCTACATCATACTTAAATTAACATTACTAAATCAATTATCTCAACTTAATAAATTATCAATATTGATAAACTTCAGTTTTACACAATGACGCGTGCAATTATCAATAAACTCCAAGTTTATTATGATATGGATTTTTATATCAATAAACTTCTACTTTATTGTGTCATTCGTTTATTTGCATAATACAAACTGGAGAATAAAGCGGGTAGCTTTTCACATACATATTACCTTGCTACAAGTTGTAGTAATAGAAGATATTAAATTTTTTCTTTATTTATAGTCTCAATATAACCAATCGCTTTCGCGAATACTTTAGAAACGCAATAAGTTTCTTTGAGACTTACTACGACACATACCTTATTAATAATCAATTGTATTCCTTTAAAATAGTAATAATTAGCTCTTCTAGATCTCTCAATTAATTTTGTACTACCATATATTCATCAATATTCATATAGTAAATATCTCTCTCAAAGAGAAAGTTATACCATTATG
This sequence comes from Nicotiana tabacum, assembly GCF_000715075.1. Lineage (NCBI taxonomy): Eukaryota > Viridiplantae > Streptophyta > Magnoliopsida > Solanales > Solanaceae > Nicotiana > Nicotiana tabacum. The sequence continues at coordinate 113,061,847 of NC_134098.1, read as the reverse complement.
GTCATGGTCAAAATTATATGCAAGATCAGTTTCTTGCATTACTGTTATCCTTTAATAATCACATTGCCAAAATATTTTGGTGTGCAATAGGTACATGACCAATGATTATTCATGCCATAATAATGACATTATTTTCTTATTTCCTCTCAAACCTCCTTTTAGAGGTGAGTGTGGTGTGTTCATAACCACTAGTACGTTTATATTCTTCCAAGAATGAATATGTATTCATAAATCACATGTTGTCACATTCACATCATGAATGGACCATAATCATCTATATGTTCTTTATAATGTCTCATGCCATATCGATAACAAACATTATTTTCACAGAGTGAAGAATTATTTTGAGAATTCTTATTGTTCTCATTACCACAATGATGACGATTATAATTTCATCTATTGCCACGCCCACATCCACTGATACATTTACGGTAATAATTTTGTCTTCTTTCAGACTTATCACATACTGCTACCACATTCTCTTAAGGGAATGAGAATGAAACAAATTAGTCAATGAGATGAGTTTTCACTTCTTGTGCCCACATTCGTACATGAATTTGATCATGGCAAGACATAAAAATTTTATTACTTTGGATGATCATAATTTCTTATAAACTCCATTAGAGTTATAATCAAATTTTATTGTCTTTGCTTGTATTTAAAATTAAATTATAGAATTTTAAGAATTTAAAAGAGAAATAAAGTAAAATACTTACCTTAAATCCAGAAGAAAGTTCATGGAACAACTGACAATCATTATGCTCAATATTATGTACAAGATGAGTACCATGCACGTATCCCAAAGCTATGGTATTGAAGATTTGCGTGAGTCCCTCTGAATTGGCAGGAACTAGTCCGTGAAAAGGATAGAGGGGTAGTAGGGAAATAGAAAGATGATCAGAAAATAATACATATAGGATGAAAATTTGCAAGAAGTTTTATAACGGGAAGGAGTGTCCTTATGGAGATAAAGTGTAATTTTCTTCATGAACATCCTCCGAAATTTAAGATTGACATTCCAAGGCAATGGGAGAGTTGTGCAATAAGCATTGGAACTACGGTAACATAAGTGATCTTGAGCATAATGAGATTAATAAGCATGGAATTGCAGATTCAGCTGCTGTCGGAATTAAGCCTATATATTCCATGGGTGGTTTAAATTCTCATACATTAGACAACTATTTAATAGTAAATCTATAAATTAAAACAACTGCCCTCTACTCAATTGGTTAGAGTCTCGTGCTGATAACGTGTTATAAAATAATAAAAGAAGAAGAAGAGTATTGCAGAGAAAAGTACAAAGAAATGATTTTTATTGATTTGGGATGAATTACAATGGAATAGAACCCCTCTATTTATAGGGAAAAAATGACTTAGCCACAAAGTAACAAACCTTAAAATATCTCTAAAATATAGACATTCATCTTAAATACAATTCTATTTATAACAATTATTATTTTGTTTTCTTTTTTCAACTCAAAGCCCATGAATATTTACTCAATTGAAAGTTTGAACAAAATATATTCTCTTCTTGCTATACTGAAATTTTAAGAGATTTTTACCTTCCTATACACTATTTGAAATTTTATTGCTCTCCATACTCAAGTTTCAATTTAATTACATAGACATATATAATTTACCAATTATATACATTTTAGGAATTAAATGAGTATCCCTTTATATTAGGAATTGAATAAGGAACCAATTATCTCCCATCCTTATTCTCTCTCCCTCATGCGCTCTCTCTCCCTCTCTCTCTCCCCGTCTCTCTCTCTCTCTCTCTCTCTCTCTCTCTCTCCTGCGTCCTCTCTCTGTCTTTCAATCTCTCATTCTCTGTTCTTTCCCCAATTTTTCTTCCTCTGATGTTCTCTATTTTTATCCTTTCATGTTGTATATATTTTTAATGGAATTCATCAATGGATTTCAATCATTTTACTATAGAGTTTTAACTTAGCAATTTTCTTTCATGTTGCACAATTGGTGTTCAAATTGAAATTGCCAATCAATAAATTTTGAAGGTGTTTGACTCTCCACCATTGACAACCATTAAAAAGCTTTGAAACTTTGAATTCGAATTTGGGTTTTCAAAAACCATTATTTGTTTGGATTGGGTGTTGTTGCAAATAATTGGGAATATTGTTTGGAGTTTATATCTCAATTTTGAGGGTGTTTGGTGAAGATTAGACTTGATTTTGGCTGAATTTCAAATTAAAACTCGAAAAAGAAGAAGAACACATGACATACTATATACTTACGAAATTATAGTAAAGTTGTAGTATAATTGTATGTAAATTGTATTCTGTTATAGTTGTATATTTTTTATTATTTGAATGTTGTATGAAAGTTGAAAAATAGTTGTATAATGTATGAATCGTTGTATAAAATTTGTATTTAAGTTGTCAATACTATCCTTTTTACATAAAGTTGTTGATATGTATCAAAATTGTATTAAGAGAGAAAGTTTTGATTGGAATTTTAGAGAGGAAAAAGCACACACCACATATAAGATATATACAAATCAGATACAAAATATATACAAAATATACAAAAGACATATTGTATAAAATTTGTATGAAAATTGTATTTAAGTTGTATGATGTTGTATTTGTATTTAACCGGTAAGAATGATGTATGAAAGTTATAGATAAGTTGTAAATAAGTTGTATATTGTATAATTAGTTGTATGAAATATATTTTTATTATGTATGTTGTTGTAGATATATCAAATTTTGTATGAAATTTATTTTTAATTTGTATGATGTTGTACCATGCATTATTCTTTTCTTGAAATAGGATGTGTTGATTAAAGGCATTAATTTTTATAAACCGGGGCTTGTGTTGTCATGAAAGAAGTCCCCACTGAATAGGTTGTGTTTTAGTTTTCTTTTCTTTCTTTTTCTTATTAACCTTGTGCCCACTTTTGCCATAGCTTATAGATGTCAGTTGATTTCTTTTGTTAGTAAATTAAGAGGGTCCTCCTTTTCTAGCCTATTTGCCACCAATTTTTGTTTTATGAGAAGCATAATATGATGTTTGTATTATGGTTAAGTGACAGAAGATATCAAACTAAATTCTAATGAGATGAGATTTTTGTCAAAATCATTAGAAAAATTATTGAAATGTTTCCAGCTTCACTTGTCTGCATCTTAACATTGCTACACGATCATTGCACAGTTTTCTTTCTTCTTTTGTTTTCAAAATTCGACAATATGCTTGTCTACAAAAAAGATTTTAAAGAAAGAACAATTAGGGTGACATTTGCTTAGAAGTATTATTTATTTTGTACTCTCCCGTCTGTTTACTTTCTTTTCTTTTCTTTTTTTAAAATATAGTTGATCAGGGAAGGGAAAGGTGGTTAACACCACTATTCCCTTCAGTTCCGCCTTTTTTCAAGCAAATAATTCCTTAATTTAAGGCAATGGATTGGAAGCATTTTAAGGTGGAATGTATATAATTTATAAGTAATCCTTGTTTAGGACAGGTAATATACAAAATTAGAAATTTTAATAATTAGTTCCATAGCGATATTTGTAATTTTTTTATCCCCCACTATTACTTTCGCCTAAGTCATTTTGCTCCATCACTTGCTCTCTGTAACTCTGTAATAACAAAATGTGCATCAACCCGATAAATCATCTTAATAGTTGTACTCTTAATGATGTTATATGAAGCCTAATTAGATAATAATAAACATTATTTCAAAACTTAAAATCAATATATTAGTTCATTTTGCATGTTAATATAAAGGTCGTTCATTTTGACCTTGCTTCTAATTTAGCAAACGTGATAAACCTTGTAACCAGAAGAGAATTCAAGATTTAAATTTAACGATTCAACTTTTTAATTTTTTTCTGTTGAACTCATTACAATTTTAAAATTATGAGTTAAAATACACCCGCCACCACAATTTAAGCAAAAGAGTTTGTTTGCAACAAAAAAATTTCTCCCTATAAAGCCAAAAGAGTGAAAGACACATCAAGAATTCCAGGAGTTTGATCTTCCAATTTGTGAAAGACGACACGATTATGAAGTTGTAATTAAGGATATAAACTAAAAACAATGGAAAAAAAAGGATACGTACCATAAAGGCTTCCGAATTAATTAAAGGATCTTTTACGAGTAGTGATAAAAATAATAAATCATTGTCATAGAAAGTTAGAGATATTAATAGAATTAGCGTGTTATTACAAATTAAAAGAGGAAAAATTCAATAAAGGAATTAATTAAGAGGGACGAAGAGAAGAGAGGACTACATCTTGAAGGGAACTATCTCTTTGCATAGCAGCTTTGAACTCATCAAAAGTAACTTTACCATCACTGTTTGCATCCATTAAATCAAATATCTCGTCAAGTTTTCCTGGTTCTGTTATATTAATTGGAAGGCAGTCTTCAGGAAGTGCCTACAAATATTAATTTATCAAATAAATAATTAATACAAAGTATTATTAAATATCTATAAATAAAAAGGGGAAACTGTATTACTCTCAACATGGACGCAACTTCTTCCTTGCTAATGCAGCCTGATCGATCTGTATCATACATCTGATTACCAAAAAGTATCAACATTAAAGTCTAAATTGTGTAAAAGATTAAACAAACAAAAGAAATATTTAAGTCTTGTTTAAATTGTACTACTATTTTACCTGGAAACAAAGACGAAGTGCGTCATCCCCTTGGGAATACTTGAGGCTTGAGAAGCCACCAATTATTTCTCTCATGTCTACTGTTCCATCACGGTTATTGTCAAATAGATCAAATATTCTGGGAGCTAAAGGCACTAAAGATGACATTTCCATAGCTTTGAGGACCTCTTCGAATTCCAGTAAAGTTGCATTTTCTCCATTTTTGCATCTGTGTTCATAGGCCAAATCTGATATGTAATTATTGGGATACTTGTTGGAGTCTCAAATGATGAATAAGCATGTAGGATATGGGTGAACAAAAGATTCTACTTATATAAGGAGTTGGATACGCTACATGTTTTGAGGCTTTTGGGAAAATGGTCCAAAACAGACAATATAATACCATGTTAAGAATATCTTTGGACCATTTTAGTCTAAAAATTGATTTCCGTGTTAATAATATGCGGACTATAGAGATGGCAGCGTGTGGCATGAGGGCCCGACTCTTGTGTATTTACAACATTTACCCAACGCTTTAAAGACGCATATATAGCCTTTGAGCTTCGTTGACTATAAATACTCAAGATCATGTGAGTGATTAACGAAACCCATGAATGATGATGGGTCATGTGTGTGAACAAAGTTTCACTTGGAAAGAAAAAAAATTACTTACAAGGAGTTGGATACTCTTAATGGCGTGAGGCTTTTTGGGGAAATCGTACGGGATTGAACAAAAACAAACAATATCACGTTATGTTAAGAATATCTTTGCGTCGTTCTAGTCAAACAAAGCAAGCATGATAATTGGTACTTACATTTTCTTGAAATTGTGGCTAAGGTTTTGTAATTCTTCAGGCTTCAAGTCATATGAACCAACCAATTTCTTCAATTTCTTAGTTCGCAAGGAAAAGCTGCTGCTCAAGACACTGGCCATAGCTGCTGCCCTGAACTTGCGCCGAGCGTTGAAGCTTTGGAGACGGGAAACAATCTCGGCGTCCATCTGTTCTTGCTTTGCCAAATCTCCTGTCACCCATGGATGTTCAAGTATCTACATCATAGATAAGATAATATGTTAGAAAATTTGGTATGATTAAGCAAGCGTGATTTTTTAAAAATAATTTGCGTAAATTGATAATTAATGTTATTTGTCTTCTTCTCTTCTGCAAATAGTGACACCGTTTACTAAAATTCCTGCGATACGCTACTGCAGTCAAATAAGCAATACCTAGAACGTTGTTGTAGTTGTCGTTGTAAGATTTTCACAGCTTCTACTAAGAAATAACATTGAAGTTGTGATTATTAAATACCCTTATTATAATTAACAGTGCATTACGATATACTCTCATCGTTTCATTATAAAATAGGACAAAAAAGGATTGGATTTGTTAAGAAAAAGGAGCAAATTAAAAAACCTCTTGAGCAGTAGGCCTCATGTTAGGATCAACTTTCAAGAGACTGGAAATTAGTTGTTTTGCCGATGAAGATATGTTTTTCCAGGTTTTCTCATCAAAACTGAACTGCCCCTGCATGAAATTAAAATTTTCATTTAGTTACTAGAAAGAAAAGAGAGATAATTATTATGAAATAATTAGAGGGAAAATATGTGAAATAGCAGGCCGAGGACTTACATTTAATATCATTTGTTGCTTTTGCCGATTGGACGGCGCGATGAAAGGTGGGTACCTGTTATGGGACAATAATGGAAAATCAACATTGTATGCATTAATTATCGAGGTACAAGGAAAATCTACATAAAACCCCATAATATTCCCGTAAAAAAACTTTTAAAAAAAATGAGTAGACAAAACTTGTTTTCTTCCAACAAAAAGAACTTAAATCCTTCAAGTGTATAATTCATATTTCCCTTAATCTACGAATTAGCAAGAAAGAAAATACATTAAGAGATAAACATAATGAGAGCTTTTTCTTTCAAAGTCAACAAATCAGTGAGTTCGACAAAACAAAACCGCAAATTCAGCTTAATTAAATAAATAAAGCAAGCTGGCTACTTCTTATATAGTCCTTAGTTTTATTTTTTATTTTTTTTGGGGGGGGGGGGGGGGTGGGGTTGAAGGGAGAAACTGGGGAAGGTATGTTCCCTCATCCAAGTCAAATAACTAAAATGTAGCTCATTGAAATTTTAGGAATTGAGATCATTTGTATATTTCCAGCTTAGATAGGATACCATAATCATTTAAATATATATGTAAATTAAGCAATATAATAAAATTCTGTACCTTCCAATAATTGAGGTGGTGATTAGTACCTAATGAAGTCTACCCAAATTAATCTTCAAACCGAACCTTGATATGAGATTATGAGTTCAACTCCAAGAATATCACTTTTTGAAACACTGAAAGCTCTTCGTTACTATATACCGGAGTACTTTAACACCTTTTTGCAAGTAAACTAAACTATTAATTTTTGGAGTTCATTGCTCAAATGGTCACTCAATTATCCCAAATTATCTGTTAAAGTCACTTTTCTTTCTTTTGTAACAATAAAGTCACTTAACTATGCTTATAGCACTCAGAATTTTACTCAATTAGATTTTTCAAATTTTGGATTGTCAAATACCGATTTTATCCTCTAAATTATAAACATTTATCTTCTTTTTATTTTTTTTAACTTTTTAATATTATGATTTTTTCCTTTTTAATTTATATTATGGATTTACCTATATAATAAATAAATTTTATTTATAAATTAAAAAAATAAAAATTATTTAAGCATATATAATGTTCGAATAACAAAATAATGAGCATAGTAAAAAAATTAATTAGAATAATTTCTTCGTAATAATTAGTATTAACAACAAAAATTAAAAAATTTATTTACACAATTGAGAATGAAAGAAAATAAAGGTTGTAAAATATATATTCCATGCACGTAATATAAAAATAATTATTTAAATAAAGGTATTTTTATAATATACATTATATATGGTTGAAATTTATGCTTATATTATTATTCCGTCATTATATGAGCTGAAAACTAATTTTTTATTTTTTATTTTATAAATAAAAAATATTTTTCTATAGGTAAGTCCACAATGTAGATTAAAAAGAGAAAAAACTTATAAAAAGTTTAAAAAATTGATAATTTAGAGGGTAAAATAGGTATTTGACAATTAAAAATTTGGAAAATCTAATTGAGTGACATTGTGAGTGCTATATGCAAAGTTAAGTGAATTTGTTGTAACAAACGAAAGAAAAGTGACTTTAGCAGATAATTTGGGATAGTTGAATGACCAGGAATGAACTACTAATTTTTGTTCCAACTTTCATAAATATATTAACAAGTAATTTGGAACATGAAAGAAATTCTCAACCTGTTTGGTTAGTTAATTTATAAGTCTCAAATCCTCTCTAGTTTAAAGTAAAGTTCGGAGACAAAAGAAAGCATACTAACCCAGAGAGGAGAATGTAAAGGATAACACCAAGTGACCAAATATCACTTTTAGTGGTGATATTTTCCCTTGAAAGTGCTTCTGGTGATACATAATCTATGGAACCAAACAAACCAACCACTGGATTTGCAAAATCCTCAATAGAACTCAGCCCAAAATCCATAATCTTCAACGGTGAATTCTCATCCTTGTTCAAGAATAGACAGTTCTCTGGTTTCAAGTCCCTGTGAACTATACTTGCCCCGTGTAGCGCCTCTAGCCCCTTAGCTATCTGTCTCACCACAGCAGCAGCCCCAGCCTCATTATACCTGTTAGAAAAATTACCATATTTCTTAAAACTCTGCGTCCTCAAACACCTAAAACACATATATATAAACAACTTCGTTATTTTTTTGGTTGTTACGGCGAAATGGTGTTATAGAGAACATATATTACTATACCTTGCTTGCCCAGCAATCCGATCAAAGAGCTCACCACCAGAGCAAAGCTCCAAAATGAGATGAACTCCAGAAGGATCCTCACAAACGTCGTAGAGATGAATGACGTTAGGATGAGGAGAAACATCTTCGACGATCTTCCTCATGACTAACAGCTCGTTCGTCAGTAGAGTTTCGGATATCAAAGCCGCCTGTGGTACTCGAGATTTATTAAGAGACTTCTTCTCCGGCGCCGGTGGTGGCCCGAACCGCCGGAGGGTTTTAATGGCAACAACTTCATGATGTTGACCCGAATGTAGTGTTCTTCTTCTTGTTCCTCTCCTCACTACTGAAAACCCTCCTCTTCCAAGTATATCTGTCACTTCATATTCATCACTTAGAGTTTTTCCATCTTCCCTTTGTCCCATGAGAGAGAAAGGTTAATTGTGTTTAATGTATGACGGAATTAGGAAGGAAATGAGGTGCAGTACTATTTGGAAAATAGAGGAAATGAGGTGGGTAAACACGTAGTTACATCAGCAAATTAATCATGAGTTTTATAAGGTTTTTATTTATATTTATTGTTGGCCGGGCGGGGTGGGCGTGGGTCATGAAATAAAAGCAAATGGCAACAAAGGGGAGAGGCTAAGAAGAAGAGACAATTGACTAAGTCAAACTAATATTCTTTGAGATTAATTATGTTAATTCTCTTTGTTCTTGAGATGTATATCTCTCAATAAGAATATAAGATGCCTCCAGTTCTGCAGATAGGCAAGTACAAATTTTCTTGTTTTTTACGCATAATTTACCTTTACGGTTTGGTCTTAATTTGGTCATCGTCCTCTTTAGTCTTTATTGGGGGGCTCACAAAATTTCTTTGTAGTCTTTGGTTCATGTACTAAATCACAAGTAAAGGTGTGATGGATAACAAGCGTTCCATGATCAAATAATAATTTCTATCGTCTAAGTAATTTAAAGTTAAATTGAATTAAAGAAAATACAAGATGTTATCAATGAAAAAATAGACAAAATATTATCTACTTTATGTAGAAGAAAAAATAATATTGTAATAAATATTGAAAAGTTAGTTTGAAAGAGAGGATTTTACTTCGAATATAAATCTGGCGACTAAGTAAACGAACTTAAACTTTTAAAGCGTGTGAAAACGTATATCAAAATATTATTAACTTAAAAATAGTGTCAAACAATATAATTCGCAATTTCTTAAAATTATAAAGAGGGTCAGACGGATCAAGAAAAACGAAGTTATTTTAGATTGCAATACTATGTTCTTTATCCATTTCAGAATATTCGCACAGGTTTGACTTTTAGTTCAAACTAAATTTGAATTCTCTTTTTTTCTTAGGGGAACTTAATGACTATTGTTCGGCGTAGCTATAATTTAGCTAATAACATTCCGTAGCTACTAATTGCTTGTCATGGAATGTATGTCGATGTATTCAATTCGAATGTATTCGTTCTTATATATTTTACATTGTATTCAATTTTTCTGTATTGAATTCAGTTGTATTCAAACAACAAAAAATCAAAAAATAGGGTGTATTCAATTCGGCTACAATTCGGTTGTATTCATTCTTAATTATTTTATATTGTATTCAATTCGACTGTATTCAAACAACAAAAAATCACAAAAACAGTGATATTCGGATGTATTTAATTCACTATATTCATTTGTAGTTGCTTTTACACTGTATTCAATTCACTGTATTTAATTCGGCTGTATTACAACTAAAATTCAAAAAATACAGGGATCTACCATAAAAATAACCTTCGGAATACATAAATACATGCGAAAATACAAAAAAATAAATTGTATTTGCATTGAAAAATACAATATCTACTCAAATTTGTGTGCATTTGTACATAATATAATGTATTTGTATCGTCAGAGATCGCGTCTTCCGGCCAAGCAAAATATTATATATATTATATTAGAATTAAAAATGGAGACGAACAAAAAATCCGGATAGATTTGAAAATGCATTATGGCATTTTCGCTGCCGGTAATGAATATTCTAGCCCAGATTTCAACGCCTCTTAAAGTCGCAGTAAGATCACACTTGTAGTTCTTCCTTGAGAAAAAAGAAGTCACTTGCTTTTTCTTTTGAAAATTACAGTTAGTCAAACTTGAAAAAGATATATATGAGCAATATAATGGACCTATCATGATTTCGTGATTTTCAGATTTGGATCTAACAGTGGAGATGACAGAAGAGAAGAGAGAGAGGGGTGGCTGGTGATGGTAAGCTAGAAACCCGTATTTTAGCCATAGTATTGCACTCTAATTACTGTATTTTACTTGTGCTTGAGCTTAAATGATAGTGAATTACACTTATTACGTGTTTTATGTCTTGCAAGAAATGATCCCGAGTTATTAAGGTAATTTGGAGCTAAATCGAACAAGTTGGATCTTTGAAGTCTTGAGTAGAAACCCAAAAAATTAAGTTGGGATCACGTTCGGGGGTCGAGGACCAAGTATGGATGTCAAAAAATGGATGAAATAATTTACTATAAGAAAAAGACACAGTCGCGCTGCGGCAGTGTAAACTGGGTCTGATAGGCGTTTTGCATGCTCTCTAAATATCCTTACAAGTGTGCCGCATGGCGGGAGTGTACAATTTTGTCAGGGTTATTTCCTATTTCGGCTAGGAAAGGGTAGTTTTATCCGGACCCATTCCTACAGGGTATAAATATACCAAAATATATTTTTGAAGGGACTTTTGACCTACGAAAGATTTGAGAACCAACCAAGGCAAGAAGACTCAAGAATTCATCAAGATTTCAACCAATGGTGCAATACGAGAGTTTGTATCGAATCATTATCATTGATGTCTTCTATGTTTTTAAATCCCATTGAGATGATTTTTTCCATTGCTATGGAGTAAATTCCATTAGGGTATTGACAGATATGGTGTTTTGATAACTTGATTAAGGATTCGATTCTTGATAATCGTTAAAATTAATTGATGGAGTTTTAATTCGTATTGTGGAGTTATTTCTTATTTTGCTTAATAGAAAGAGGAGCTTTGATATTGAATTGCTTTACATCTTATAATCTAGTTTAAATTCGTGATTCAAATAGGTAATCGAATGAGCCTCTTGAATTATTAATCGAACTAGAACGTAGGAAAATATTCGTGAAAAGTTACCCTTTAGATCATAACCATCATTTTATTGTTGCAATTGTTTACCATGCTTCAATTGGATTAATTACTGAAATTAACATTTATTCGAAAGAGGAACATTAACTTCAAGTGTAATCTGATTATCTATTGAATTCGTGAGATTCAACTGTATTATAGAGTGAACTAACTCAAGAATTGGATCCCGAGTCAATTATTTTGCACCTATCTAGTCAGTTACCCTTATTTCTCTCGTTGATATTTCGTCGTTGCTCATATGCTGTCCTTTGTGGTCAATTGTTACTTGCTTAATTTTTAATAGTAATAGTCATCAAATCAAGTGTTAATTTTTCTGGATAGTAATCAACTGAAAATTATTCAAACATTATTTAAATTCAATCCATGTGGAGACGAAAATTAAACTATACTATCTTTGACTAGCGAGCAATAATTTTGTGTTGTGTTTTGCGCTCGTAAAATTTTGGCGTTGTTGCAAGAGATTGGCAATCAATAGTATTTAAAATAGTTTTTAGTACTAATTCAGGAACCAATTTTTACTTTAGTTATTCACGTTTTCTCACTTGTGTGCAGGATATATGTTTGATTTCTCTGGTGTATGACTCGATCTTCTTCAGAAAGTGATACCTTATGAACCAGAGTTGGAGAATCACCTGCGACAATTGAGAAAAGAAAGAGAATTAACAGAAAATTTCTTGGGTCATACTTCGACTCAAGATAACATGGAAAACAAAGAGATTGATGGATTAGACTTAGCTGCAAGAGAGGCAGCACAACAAGAAGCTGCACGGATAGTAGCTGAAGGAGCCCTCAGAGCTACTGAGAACACTATCGAAGATGCTAGGGGTCAAAGACTCAATCTAAACCGACCCTTGGTTGAAAACCAGTTTGAGAATACAACACCAAGGCCTGAAGATCATTGGGTGACTATGCCAGACCAGTCTACAATCAAGAACTGTCAAGTGTCAAACCTCCATCCATAGCAGCAAATAACTTCGAGCTGACGCAAGGCTTGCTTCAAACCATCCAAAACAACTTTATCTTTAGAGGGAAGGTAAATGAAGATCCTAACACTCACTTGATGGACTTTGAAAAAATCATTAACACCTTCGAATACAGTGGAGTATCAAAAGATGCGGTTTACTTAAGGACATTTCCTTTTTCATTGAAAGATGACGCGAAACACTGGCTTCGTAGCTTACTCACAGGTTCGATCAGGACATGGGAAGATATGACCAAAAAGTTTCTTGACAAGTACTTCTCAGCTGCAAAAACAGGGAAATTCAGAAGGGAAATGCATAATTTCTGCCAAAAGGAGACAGAAACGGTTTTCGAAGCTTAGGAAAGATTCAAGGAGATAGTCAGAAAGTATCAGCACAACGGAATTGATTTGGAGATGCAACTCCAAGATTTTTGAGATGGACTGACACCTTCCTCGCGACGAACTTTGAATACTGCATATGTAGGTCCACTAATGAAGAAAACTCCGAAGGAAGTTGTCTTAATCCTTGATGAATTATCTGAGGATGTTAACCAGTTGCCGACTGAGAGTAATGATAGAAGAATATCAGTTGGGGTTCACCAGGTGGACTCTAACACATCCATGCAAGCCCAGCTAAACATCATGACCAAGGATATAAGAAAATTGACATTGGCCAAGGTACAGAGTGAGCCGCAAGCAGCATGTGACTTTTGTGGAATGGGACACCCTACACATAAGTGTCAATCTTCAGCTGAGGAAGTCAACGTTGTGTGGAACTATAATAGAGAAAACTACCAAGGTGGGAACAACTATAATGTTATGGGGCAAAGACATCCAGTGTGATGACCCAAAATGTCATCTTGAAATTTAATGATTTAATTATGTGATCTAAGCACTATTTACCATTACTCGATTTGAGCGTGCAGTCCGTAAAAATATTTCGGAAAGTTTTCAGGTGAAAAATGAATTAAAATGTAAATTAGAGCGTTAAACTCAACTAAGTTGACTTTGATCAACATTTTGAGCAAACAGAGTCGGATTAGTATTTTGACAATTTTGGTAGGTCTGTATCGTGATTTGGGACTTAGGCGTATGCCAGGAATCAAATTCCGAGGTCCCTAGCCAAAGATATAGAATTTTGATAAAAAATTAAAAGTTTAAGTTCAAATAGTGACCGGATGTCAAATTATGTGCAAATGACCCCGGAATAGAATTTTGATGATTCCAACAGCTCCGTATGGTGATTTTGGACTTAGGAGCGTGATCGGAATTTTATTTGGAAGTTCGTAGTAGAATTAGGCTTGAAATGCCGAAAGTTAAATTTTTGGGAAGTTTGACCGAGGGGTTGACTTTTTGATATCGGGGTCGAAATTCGATTCTGAAAATTTTCATAACTCAGTTATGTCATTTATGACTTGTGTGCAAAATTTGAGGTCAATCGGAATTGATTTGATATGTTTCGGCGCAAAATATAGAAGTTGGAAGAATTAAAAACTCATAATTCGATTCGATGCGCGATTCGTAATTTCGTCGTTGTTTGGCATGGTTTGAAGCCTCAACTAAGTTCATATTGTATTTTGGGATATGTTGGTATATTTGGTTAAGGTCCCGAGGGCCTCGGGTGGATTTTGGAAGGTTAACGGAATGGATTTCGGACAAAAAGGAACTGCTGGAATTTTTCTGCTGCAGAAGCTGTTTTTGGACAGCAACCGGTGCAATCGCAGAGCTGACTTTGGAAGCTTATATCTCGCAATTCATAAGAAATAAGAAAATGTGCAACAACATAAAAGTTGTAGTCGTATGATTATAGGTTCCAGAAAGTTAAACTATGTATTATTTGGACATTTGTACAGAAAGTTATGATGGATTGAATGAAGGCTGGTAGAGCAGTTTCGCCAGAAATTTCGCTAGAAATTCTAATGCATGCAGCCGACTTTGGGAGCTTATATCTCGCAATGCATAAGGAATCAGAATAATTGCAAAACACGAAAGTTGTAGTCGGTGGATTCGAGTTTCCAGAAAGTTAAACTATTTATCATTTGGATATTTGTACATAAAGTTATGATCAATTGAAGTAAGACTGGTAGAGCTGTTTTTGGTAGACTTTTAGTGACGGATTGGCAGAAACTTAAGGACCAAAAATGCTCATTTCATTCATTTCGTTTTGGATTTTTGGAGCACGGTTCTTGGGCGATTTTTGGGCGATTTTCACGGAAAAACATTGGGGTAAGTGTTCCTTATCCTATATTGATTATATTTCATGATTCCATACTCATTTACATCATGAATCCGTGAATTTATGGAAGAAAAATCAAGATTTTTGCAAAATCTTCCAAAAACGAAAATTCAAGATTTGGAGGTCGAGTTGTTATCGGATTTTGGTAAAATTGGTATGGGTGGACTCGTAATGGAATGGGTTGTCGGATTTTATAAGTTTCGCCGGATTCCGAGATGTGGGCCCCACGGGCAAATTTTGAGCTAATTTCGGATTTTAATGAAAATATAATATTTTCTTATGAAAGTGATTACTATAATTTTGTTGACTGTATCTAATTAATTATGACTAGATACGAGTCGATCGGAGTCGAAAATTCGAAGAAAAAGCATAATACTTGGTTAAATTGGAGCAAGTCGAGGTAAGTGACTTGTCTAACCTTGTGTGGGGGAAATTTCCCCTAGGATTGGTATTGATGTGATTATTGAAATGTGTTGAAAGTCATGTGCACGAGGTGACGAGTATGTACACGGGTTAATTTGCGAAAGATTATATTTTTAAATTGTGTAGATCATTGTTGCGCATTTATTAAATTATTTTATCTTGTTATATTCTTCATCATTGATGTGAGATATATACTTCAAATTTGTTTGATCTTTTCTTACTAATTGTTTTACCTGTTTAGTTGAAACTTGGTTTCTTTTATTCTGTGCATTATTTGAAGGTTGATTTTATTTAAATTAAATATTATTAATATGAAGTATTTGACATTTTAAAACTTGATATTGAAGCAACATAGTAAAGATTTTGAAATATTATTTTCCTATATTATTTACTCCTGAATATTTTTATACTCATTGTGAGGGAGCTGTGAGCTCTTTATTGTGGAAGAATCTTATTGATGAATTATTTTGACATGAGCTGTGAGCTCTTTATTGTGGAACACTATTATTGATGATTTATTTTGGCATGAGCCGTGAGCTCTTTATTGTGGAAAAATATTGTTGTTGAATTATTTTGGCAAGTTAAATTATTTGAGCACTTGAGGTGCAAATTGTGATATATTGTGATATTGATACGCATGCGGTGGTATAAGGTCTGGGTGTTGAAACGCATGCGGTGAGATAAGGGTGGCTTGATACGCGTGGCTAGTAGGGGAACTACTAGAAGTCATGCGGTATGATAAGGGTGGCTAAAACGCGGGATGCTATTTCGGGAAAAAATGTTTTCTTTAAATAAATTGTGAAGGCTCCCGCGGTGATATAAGGAAATGAGATATTGTGAATTTATTTATGATTTGGGACTACGAGGCGGTACCTCGGGAGTGCCCTTGTTGATATTGATTTATGGCCGTAGTTGCCTTTGATTATTATTGTGATTTTCATAAAGTTGAAGGAAATTCTGTTTTGATTTTCACGAGATATTATTTGCAATTATTTGGTGTCATTAAATGTGACATACTATTTGATTCATTTTCGATGTCATTTTATTTTACTACATTGATAAATATTTTACCATGACATTATTATATTCTAGTAGGGCCTCACCTGACCTCGTCACTACTCTACCGAGGTTAGGCTTGGCACTTACTGGGTACCGCTGTGGTGTACTCATACTACGCTTCTGCACATCTTTTTGTACAGATCCAGGTACATTTTACCAGCCTAGACGTCATTGAGTTACCTGCGCACGGAGACTTCGAGGTATATCTGCCAGCGTCCGCAGACTCCGGAGTCCCCTTCTATCATTTTATGTTGCTTCCTTATATTTTATCTAGACCTTGACATATAGAGACATTAAGAATAAATTCTTAGAAGCTTGTGACTTATTTCTACCGGGTTTTGGGAGTTGAAATTGTTTGAATTGTAGTTTATTTATTTCAGATATTTATTATTATTCCGCATTGATAGGCTTACCTAGTCTTAGAGACTAGGTGCCATCACGACATCCTACGGAGGGAATTTGGGGTCGTGACAAGTTGGTATCAGAGCACTAGGTTCATAGGTGTTATGAGTCACAAGCAGGTTTAGTAGAGTCTTGCGGATCGGTACGGAGACGTCTGTACTTATCTTCGAGAGGCTATGGAACTGTTAGGAAATATTCACAAATCAGATGAAAAATTTGAGACTCAGGGCACAACCATCCGGGAGCAGGGCACGACTATCCGGAATTTAGAAAGGAAAATGGGACAAATTACAAATTTGTTATCTAAGAGGGCTCCTGGGACTCTACCCTCTGACACTGAAAAGAACCTAAAGGAAACAATCAAAGTTGTATCTCTGAGAAGTGGCAAAATATTGGCTGATTCAGTGGTAAAAGCTAGACCCAAGATGGTGAACAAGCAGATTGAGGCACCAGAAGAGAAAAAGAGTGAAGAGCAGAAAGGCCAGAGTAGTGGGGTACAAAAGGATATTGAAGAAAGTAGACATATGCCAGCTCTACTATTCCTTTAAAGCATGCAGCGGGAAAAACTTGACAAATATTTTGGGCGGTTCTTGGAGATGCTTAAGCAACTTTATGTGAACACTCCCTTCACAAAGGTACTAACTCAGATGCCTGCTTATGCAAAGTTCTTGAAGTAAATCCTGTCTAGCAAGAGAAAATTGGAGGAGACAACAGTGGTCGAGCCGAATGCCCACTGCAGTGCCATATTGTAAAATGAAATTCCCCAAAAGTGTAGCGACTCGGCCGGTTATTTTGAGTATTATAACCCCATTCCTCCATTTACTACTCAATTTATACTTTATAGTTATTTTATAACTTACCGGGTTAGTGGGTTCGGGCCCGGAAGGAATTCGGAGTGAAATGAGACACTTAGTTTTATAATTAAAAATTTAAGTTAGAAAAGCGGAACGGATATGGACCTATGTATAAATGACCTCGGATTTGAATTGTGATGATTCCAATAGCTCTGTATAGTGATTTTGGGCTTAGGAGCGTGTCCGGAATATTATTTGGAGGTCCATAGAGGAATTAGGCTTGAAATGCCGAAAGTTGAATTTTTGGGAAGTTTGATCGGGGGATTGACTTTTTGATATAGGGGTCGGAATCCGATTCTGAAAATTTAAATACCTCCGTTATGTTATTTATGACTTGTGTGCAAAATTTAAGGTCAATCGGACGTAAATTGATAGGTTCCGGAGTCGTTTGTAGAAACTAGAAATTTCAAAGTTCATTAGGCTTGAATTGGGGTGTAATTCATGGTTTTAGCGTTGTTTGAGGTGATTTGAGGGTTTGACTAAGTCCGTATGATATTTTAGGACTTGTTGGTATATTTGGTTGAGGTCCCGAGGGGCTCGGGTGAGTTTTGGATGGTTAATGAATTATTTTTGGCCTTGGTGAGATTGCTGATATATGCTGCTACTTTTTTCTAATTTTCTCTTTCGCATTCGCGAGTGGGCCCTCGCGTTCGCGAAGAGTGTTTTCTGAGTGTGAGGTTTTTTTCTTCGCGTCCGTGAAGGGGAGGATACGAACGCGAAGGTATGATTTGTGTGTGCATTGCAAACGCGTGAGAGGTATCGTGTTCGCGAAGAGGAGTGAGGCTATTGGGGACCCCCGGATCCCTGTTCTACGCATTCGCGAGGTGGGGGTCGCGTTTGTGAAGGTCTGAGCTGGTAAAGCTTCGCGTTCGTGAAGTCGTGGTCGCGTTCGCGAAGGGTAAGATTTGCAAAGCCTCGCGTTCATGAAGACACGGTCGCATTCGCGAAGGGTTAAATTTGCGGGCAGTCGAGTTATGCTTCGCGAACACGAGGGACCTGTCGCGTTCGCGAAGAAGAGAGGTCTGGACAGCGAGTTTAAGTTCTGAAAATGGGACCATTTTCAGTTTTTGGCGGATTTGAGCTCGGGAATAGGCGATTTTCTGGAGTTTTTCAAGAAAAATGACGGGGTAAGTGTTCTTAATTCAATATTGGCTAAATTACCCGAATCCATGGTTGTTTTTATCATTTAATTGGTGAATTAAGTTGGAAAAGTTTGAAAACCCTCTTAGTTTAAATTGAAGATTTGAGGGTCGAGTTGGGGTCGGATTTTGATAAAATTGGTATGGTTAGACTCATGGTTGAATGAGCTTTCATATTTTGTAACTTTTGTCGAGTTCCGAGACGTGGGCCCCACAGGCGATTTTTGAGCTAAAATTCGGATTTTTATGGAAAATTAGCATTTTCTTATGGAGTTAATTCCAATAAATTTAATTGACTGAAACGAATTATTTGTGACTAGATTCGAGGCATTCGGAGGTCGATTTGTGAGGAAAAGGCATAGCAGAGTAAAGAATTTCACGCTCTGAGGTAAGTAACAGTTATAAATCTGGTCCTGAGGGTATGAAACCCCGGATTTTGGTATCATGTGATTATTTTGAAGGTGACACACATGCTAGGTGACGGGCGTGTGGGCGTGCACCGAGGAAATTGTGACTTGGTCCGTCCCGTAAACTGTAAAGTTGAATAATTTGTTGTTAGCTATATGCTCTCTATGTGTTGATAACATTTGACTGTAAATCATATTAGAAATCATGATTATGCTATGTAATAGTACTGTTGGGACCCACATAGGTCGCGTACTTGTTGAATTGCCTGCTAAATGCTATATGTACTCAGTCTCAGTTTTTACTTGCACATTTTATCTTAGTCTCTGTTATTATTATTGATACATCATATCATTGTTGTTTGGGCTGATTTCATAATTATTGAGAGCCCGAGAGACTGGAGAAATTTATGACTGAGTGAGGCCGAGGGCCTGATTGTGAGATATTGATACTATAGCACGTGAGTTGTCCGTGCAGCACGTGAGTTGGCCGTGCAGATTCTTATATTATACTATAGCACGTGAGTTGGCCGTGCAACACGTGAGTTAGCCGTGCGGATCCTTATATTATACTATAGCATGTGAGTTGGCCGTGCAGCATGTGAGTTGGCCGTGCGGATCCAAATATTTATATTATGGCACGTGAGTTATCCGTGCAAATTATAGCGCTTGGGCTGTAGGAGCTCCTCCGGAGTATGTACACCTCCAGTGAGCGCGGGTACCCATTGAGTGTGAGTGATAAGGGCTGGGAGCCGAATGAGTGATGAGGGCTGTGATCCTAGTGAGTGATTGTTGTCCCGAGAGGTTGTACTTGATTTCTGTTTGTTGTTGCACCTAGTTGCTATCTGTCATTGTTGTGAAATCTCTGAAAGATTTTATATATGAATAACATGAATATGAACTGTATAAAAATTGATTTGACATTAAACTGCCAGATTTGAAAGCATGTCTTTTCTTTGCTGGAACTACTGAATATGAACTGTAGTTGTGTAGCTCGTCACTATCTTCAGTCTTTATTTATTATTGTTACTTACTGAGTTGGTTGTACTCATACTATACCCTGCACTTCGTGTGCAAATCTAGGTGTTTCCGAATATAGCGGGTGTTGATTCTTCCGTACAGCTGATTTTCAGGAGATTTTGAGGTAGTTGTCGTGTTTCGCAGACCTTGTCTCTCCTTCTCTATCTCCTTGTTTACTGTATTTGGTCTCGGACTATTATAGACCGTATTTTCCAGACTTGTATTCATATTAGATGCTCATGTACTCAGTGAAACCAGGTTTTGGGGAGTATTCGTGTCAGTATTTATGGGATTTTGTATTGTATTAAATTATTGTATTTTCAAACTTAAGAGAAATTGTGGTTTATCGAGATTATCGGCTTGCCTAGTATTGAGATAGGCACCATCACGACAGGTTGGGATTTTGGGTCGTGACAAGTTGGTATCAGAGCCTAGGTTACATAGGTCTCATGAGTCATGAGCATGTTTAGTAGAGTCTTTCGGATCGGTACGGAGACGTCTGTATTTATCTTCGAGAGGTTGCGGAACCCTTAGGAAAATCTCACTTTCTTGTATTCTGTCGTGCGAATTTGTTGATTCTGGAAACTAAATTTATGATATTCTATTCTCTCACAGATAGTGAGGACACGTACTACTGTATCGGAAGGTCAGCCACCAGTGCCACCAGTTAGGGCTGCGAGAGACCGGGGCCGTGGTAGAGGTCGGGGCCGAGGTAGAGGTCGAGGTGTAGGTCGTACCACAGTTGGACCAGCACCTGTAGTACCACCAGTTTCTCCAGCTCAGGAGCAGATTCCGGATATAGCTGAGCCGACAGGATCAACTCAGGAATGAGCTATGCCCATTGAGATTCCAGGCCTTCAGGAGACTTTAGACTAGATATTGGAAGCTTGCACTGGTCTTGCTCAGGTGGTTTCGGCTCAGGCCGCACCTGCCGCTTCTCAGGCCGGGGGAGGTACTCATACCCCAATTGCCCGTACTCCAAACCAGGTAGTACACGGACTTCAGATATCGGGGGCACTACCAGCCCAGCCGGTTGCAGCTGTTGAGGCCCCGGTAGTTCCTGTTATGGCAGATGATGAGCAGAGGAGACTTGAGAGATTTGAGAGGCTTCGATCTCCACCATTTAGCGGTACTGGGTCAGAGGATGCTCAGGGTTTTCTGGATAGGTGCCAATGGATGCTTCGAACAGCAAGTATTCTGGAGACCAGTGAGGTCTCATTCACTACCTTTCAGTTTTTTGGGCTGCACTCAGATGGTGGGAGACTTACGAGAGGCGTAGGCATGTTGGTGCAGCACCCCTTACTTGGCAGCAGTTCTTCGTGGTCTTTTTGGAGAAGTTTGTGCCTCAGTCACGCAGAGAGGAGCTGCATAGGCAGTTTGAGCAGCTTTGACAGGGTGATATGTCAGTGACGCAGTACGAGATGAGATTTTCTGAGTTGGCTCGTCACACAGTTTGGTTGGTTCCCACTGATAGGGAGAGGATTAGGAGGTTCATTGATGGCCTCACATATCAGTTGCGGTTACTTATGACTAGGGAGAGAATATCTGGTGCTACTTTTGATGAAGTAGTGGACATTGCTCGGCAGATATAGTGGTTCGTAGCCAGGAACGTGGAGAGGGGGAGTCTAAGAGGCCTCGTGGTCTGGGTGATTACAGCGGTGTTCCTTCAGGGGGTCAGTTTTACCGTGGTAGGGGTCGTTCTTACAGACACACTCAGACGGGTCATCCAGCTCTTTGTGGTGCATCAGCTAGCCACGGTTCTTACAGTGCTCACTCAGGCCAGTCTTCATTCAGTGCACTACCAGCGTAGAGTTCTCATCATGCCTCGTCCGTACAGGCTTCTGCAGGTTATTCCTCGGGTTATCAGGAGCAGCAGTTCCGTCAGAGGAGGGGTTGTTTCGAGTGCGGAGAATTTGGTCATTTCAAGAGAGAGTGTCCTAGGTTGTTGAGTGGGGCTCCACAGCAGAGTTCTCGACCGACGGCACCAGCGCCAGCAGTTACACCACCCGCCCTGCCATCTCGGGGTGGGGGTCAGGCAGCTAGGGGTCGCCCAAGAGGGGGAGGCCGATCAGGAGGCGGACAGGCTAGATTCTATGCTTTTCCTGCCAGGCCAGATGCTGCTGCCTCAGATGCAGTGATCAGAGGTATTGTTTTAGTATGCCACAGGGAGGATTCTATATTATTTGATCCCGGTTCCACTTATTCATATGTATCATCGTATTTTGCTCATTATCTGGATATGCCCTGTGAGTCCTTAGTTTCACCTGTTTGTGTATCTACACCGGTGGGAGATATTATTACTGTGGATCGTGTGTATCGGTCGTGTGTCGTAACTATTGGGAAACTGGAGACTAAAGTTGATCTCTTATTACTCGGTATGGTTGATTTTGATGTAATCCTAGGTATGGATTGGTTGTCTACATGTCATGCTATTCTAGACTGTCACGCAAAAATAGTGATGTTGACGATGCCGGGGTTGCCAAAGGTTGAATGGAGGGTTCTCTAGATCTTGTTCCTAGCAGGGTAATTTATTATTTGAAGGCCCAACGTATGGTTGGAAAGGGATGCTTGTCATATTTGGCTTTTTGTGAGATATGTTAAAGCAGATACTCCTATTATTGATTCAGTACCGGTAGTGCAAGACTTTCGGATGTATTTCCTGCAGACCTGCCGGGTATGCCACCCAACAGGGATATTGATTTCGGTATTGATTTGGTGCAGGGCACTTAGCCTATTTCTATTCCTCCATATCGTATGTCACTAGCTGGCTTAAAAGAATTGAAATAGCAACTTCAGGAACTCCTTGAAAAGGGGTTTATTCGGCCTAGTGTGTCACATTGGGGTGCATCGGTTCTGTTGGTGAAAAAGAAAAATGGTACTATGCGGATGTGCATTGACTATAGGCAATTGAACAAAATGACGATCAAGAATAAATATCCTTTATCGTGTATTGATGACTTATTTGACTAGATTCATGGAGCGAGGGTCTTCTCAAAAATTGATTTGAGATCTGGGTATCACTAGTTAAAAATTCGGGATTCAGATATTCTGAAGACGGCATTCAGAACTCGTTATGGCCACTATGAATTTTTTGTGATGTCTTTTGGGCTAACCAATGCCCCAACAGCATTTATGCATTTGATGAAAATTGTATTTCAGCCATATCTTGATTTATTTGTCATAGTATTTTTTGATGATATTCTGGTGTACTCATGTAGCCAGGAGGAGCATGCACAACACTTAGGTATTGTATTACAGAGGCTGAGAGATGAGAAACTTTATGCCAAATTCTCTAAGTGTGAGTTCTGGCTTAGTTCGATGGCATTCTTGGGACATATAGTGTCCAGTGAAGGAATTAAGGTGGATCCAAAGAAAATAGAGGTAGTTCAGAATTGGCCCAGACCATTCTCAGTTACTGAGATTCGGAGTTTTCTCAGCTTGGCCGGTTATTATCGTCGTTTCGTGAAGGATTTCTCGTCTATTGCATCACCTATGACTAAATTGACACAGAAAGGTGCTCCGTTCAGGTGGCTGGATGAATATGAAGAGAGCTTTCAGAAGCTCAAGACAACTTTGACTACAGCTCCAGTATTGGTGTTGCCTACAGGTTCAGAGTCTTATACTGTGTATTGTGACGCGTCGCGTATTGGTCTTGGCGCAGTGCTGGTGCAAGATGGTAGGGTGATTGCCTATGCGTCCAGACAGTTAAAGGTACATGAGAAGAATTATCCAGTCCACGATCTTGAGTTAGCAGCTATTGTTCATGCCTTGAAAATTTGGCGGTATTAATTGTACGGTGTCCAGTGTGAGGTATATACCGTTCATCGGAGTCTACAACACTTGTTTAAACAGAAGGATCTTAACTTGCGGCAGTGAAGGTGTTTGGAGTTGCTTAAGGATTATGATATCACCATTCTTTATCATCTCATAAAGGCCAATGTGGTGGCGGATGCCTTGAGTTGTAAGGCGGAGAGTTTGGGCAGTTTAGCATACTTACCATTAGCAGAGAGGCCTTTAACCTTGGATGTTCAGGCCTTGGCTAATCAGTTTGTTAGATTGGATGTTTCCGAGCCGAATCGAGTTTTGGCCTGTGTGATTTCTCAGTCTTCTTTATATAATCGCATCAGAGAGCGCCAGTATGATGATCCACATCTGTTTGTCCTTAAGGATACGGTTCAGCACGGTGATGCCAAGGAAGTCACTATTGGAGATGACGGTGTATTACGGATGCAGGGCAGGCTATGTGTGCCTAATGTAGATGGTTTACGTGAGCTGATTCTCCAGGAAGCTCACAGTTCGCGGTACTTTATTCATCCAGGCACCCCGAAGATGTATCAGGATTTGAGACAACACTATTGATAGAAGCGGATGAAGAAAGATATAGTTGGATTTGTATCTCGGTGTTTAAATTGTCAACAGGTAAAGTACGAGCATCAGAGACCGGACGGATTGCTACAGAGACTTGAAATTCCGGAGTGGAAGTGGGAGCTTATTACCATGGACTTCGTAGTTGGACTCCTACGGACTTTGAGAAAGTTTGATGTTGTTTGGGTGATAGTAGATCGGTTGACCAAATCTGCGCATTTTATTCCAGTCGGTACTAATTATTCTTCGGAGCGGATGGCTGGGATTTATATTCGTGAGATTGTTCGCCTACACGGTGTGCCGGTGTCCATTATTTCAGATCGAGATACGCAGTTTACCTCACAGTTTTGGAGGGCAGTGCAGCGAGAATTGGGCACACAGGTTCAGTTGAGTACAACATTTCACTCTCAGATGGACGGACAGTCCGAGCGCACTATTCAGATATTGGAGGATATGCTACGTGCTTGTGTCATTGATTTTGGGGGTTCTTGGGATCAATTTCTGCTACTCGCGGAGTTTGCTTAAAATAATAGCTACCAGTCAAGCATTCAGATGGCTCCATATGAAGCTTTGTATGGGAGACGGTGCCGATCTCTGGTGGGTTGGTTTGAGCCGGGTGAGGTTAGGCTATTGGGTACTGACTTGGTTCAGGATGCTTTACAGAAGGTCAAAGTGATTCAGGAACGGCTTCGCACGGCAAAGTCTAGACAGAAGAGTTATGCCGACAGGAAGGTTCGTGATGTTGTTCACATGGTGTGGGAGAAAGTTCTGCTCAAGATTTCACCCATGAAGGGTGTGTTGAGGTTCGGAAAGAAGGCAAGTTGAGCCCTCGGTATATTGGGCCTTTTGAGATACTTAAGAAAATTGGAGAGGTGGCTTATGAACTTGCTTTGCCACCTAGTCTATCAGGTGTTCATCCAGTGTTCCATGTATCCATGCTCCGAAAGTATGTCGGGGATCCGTCTCATATTCTGGATTTCAGTACAGTACAGCTGGACGGTAATTTGACTTATGACGTGGAACTGGTGGCTATTTTAGACCGGTAGGTTAGAAAGCTGAGGTCAAAGAGCATAGCATCAGTAAAGGTGCAGTGGAAAGGCCAGCCAGCCGGAGAAGCTACTTGGGAGATTGAGCAGGAGATGCAGAGCAAATATCCACACTTATTTGAGACTCCAGGTATTGTTCTAAACCCGTTCGAGGACGAATGTTTGTTTAATAGGGGGAGAATGTAACGTCCCGACCGGTCGTTTTGAGTATTATAACTCTGTTCCCCCATTTACTGCTCAATTTATGATTTATAGTTATTTTATGACTTACCGGGTTAGTGGGTTCGGGTCCGGGAGGAATTCGGAGTGAAATGAGACACTTAGTCTTATAATTAAAAATTTAAGTTAGAAAAGTGGACCAGATATGGACCTATGTATAAACGACCTCGGATTTGAATTGCGATGATTGTAATAGCTCTGTATAGTTATTTTGGGCTTAGGAGCATGTCCGGAATATTATTTGGAGGTCCGCTGTCGAAAGTTAAATTTTGGGAAAGTTTGACCAAGGAGTTGACTTTTTGATATAGGGGTCGGAATCCGATTCTGAAAATTTGAATACCTCCGTTACGTCATTTATGACTTGTGTGCAAATTTTGAGGTCAATTGGATGTGAATTGATAGGTTCCGGAGTCGTTTGTAGAAACTAAAAATTTCAAAGTTCATTAGGCTTGAATTGGGGTGTAATTCATGGTTTTAGCGTTGTTTGAGGTGATTTGAGGGTTCGACTAAGTCCGTATGATGTTTTAGGACTTGTTGGTATATTTGGTTGAGGTCCCGAGGGGCTCGGGTGAGTTTTGGATGGTTAACGAATCATTTTTGGCTTTGGTGAGATTGCTGATATGTGCTGCTGCTTTTTTCTGATTTTCTCTTTCGCGTTCGCGAGTGGGCCCTCGTGTTCGCGAAGAGTGTTTTCTGAGTGTGAGATTTTTTTCTTCGCATCCGCGAAGGGGAGGACGCGAACGCGAAGGTATGGTTTGTGTGTGCATCGCGAACGCGTGAGAGGTGTCGTGTTCGCGAAGAGGAGTGAGGCTATTGGGGACCCCCGAGTCCTTGTTCTACGCAATCGCGAGGTGGGGGTCGCGTTTGTGAAGGTCTGAGCTGGTAAAGCTTCGCGTTCGCGAAGCCGTGGTCGCGTTCGCGAAGTCGTGGTCGCGTTTGCGAAGGGTAAGATTTGCAAAGCCTCCCGTTCGCGAAGACACGGTTGCGTTCGCGAAGGGTTAAATTTGCGGGCAGTCGAGTTGTGCTTCGCGAACGCGAGGGACATGTCGCGTTCGCGAAGAAGAGAGGTCTGGACAGCGAGTTTAAGTTCTGAAAATGGCAGTTTTGGGGGGATTTAAGCTCGGGAAGAGGCGATTTTCAGGAGTTTTTCAAGGAAAACGACGGGATAAGTGTTCTTAATTCAATATTGGCTAAATTACCCGAATCCATGATTATTTTTATCATTTAATTGGTGAATTAAGTTGGAAAAGTTTGAAAACCCTCTTAGTTTAAATTGAAGATTTGAGGGTCGAGTTGGGGTCAGATTTTATTAAAATTGGTATGGTTAGACTCGTGGTTGAATGAGCTTCCGGATTTTGTAACTTTTATCGAGTTCCTAGACGTGAGCCCCACATGCAATTTTTTAGCTAAAATTCGGACTTTTATGAAAAATTAGCATTTTCTTATGGAGTTAATTGCAATAAATTTTATTGACTGAAAGAAATTATTTGTGACTAGATTCGAGGCATTCGTAGGCCGATTTGCGAGGAAAAGGCATAGCAGAGTAAAACATTTCACGCTCTGAGGTAAGTAACAGTTATAAATCTGGTCCTGAGGGTATGAAACCCCGGAGTTTGGTATCATGTGATTATTTTGAAGGTGACGCACATGCTAGGTGTCGGGCGTGTGGGCGTGCACCGAGGGGATTTTGACTTGGTCCGTCCCGGGAACTATAAAGTTGAATAATTTATTGTTAGCTATATGCTCTCTATGTGTTGATAAAATTTGACTGTAAATCATGTTAGAAATCATGCTTAGGCTATGTAATAGTACTGTTGGGACCCACAGAGGTCGTGTACTTGTTGAATTGCCTACTAAATGCTATATGTACTCAGTCTCAATTTTTACTTACATATTTTATCTCAGTCTCTGTTATTATTATTGATACATCATATCATTGTTGTTTGGGCTGATTTCATGATTATTGAGAGCCCGAGAGACTGGAGAAATTTATGACTGAGTGAGGCCGAGGGCCTGATTGTGAGATATTGATACTATAGCACGTGAGTTGTCCGTGTAGCACGTGAGTTGGCCGTGCAGATCCTTATATTATACTATAGCACGTGAGTTGGCCGTGCAACACGTGAGTTGGCCGTGCAGATCCTTATATTATACTATAGCACGTGAGTTGGCCATGC
Source organism: Nicotiana tabacum (assembly GCF_000715075.1). Lineage (NCBI taxonomy): Eukaryota > Viridiplantae > Streptophyta > Magnoliopsida > Solanales > Solanaceae > Nicotiana > Nicotiana tabacum. The sequence goes on along the minus strand of NC_134098.1, from coordinate 113,033,913 downwards.
AGCACGTGAGTTGGCCGTGCAGATCCAGATATTTATATTATGGCACGTGAGTTGTCCGTGCAGCACGTGAGTTGTCCGTGCAGATTATAACGCTTGGGTTGTAGGAGCCCCCCCGGAGTCTGTACACCCCTAGTGAGCACGGGTACCCATTGAGTGTGAGTGATGAGGCTGTGAGCCCAATGAGTGATGAGGGTTGGGAGCCGAGTGAGTGATTGTTGTCCCGAGAGGTTGTACTTGATTTCCGTTTGTTGTTGCACCTAGTTGCTATCTGTCATTGTTGTGAAATCTCTGAAAGATTTTATATACGGATTACATAAACATGAATTGTATAAAAATTGATTTGACATTAAACTGTCATATTTGAAAGCATTTTTATTCTTTGTTGGAACTACTGAATATGAATTGTAGTTGCGTAGCTCGTCACTATCTTCATTTCTTTATTTATTATTGTTACTTACTGAGTTAGTTGTACTCATACTACACCTTGCACTTCGTGTGCAGATTCAGGTGTTCCCGGACATAGCGGGTGTTGATTCTTCCATACAGCTGATTTTCAGGAGATTTTGAGGTAGTTGTCGTGTTTCGCAGACCTTGTCTCTCCTTCTCTATCTCCTTGTTTACTGTATTTGGTCTCAGACTATTATAGACCGTATTTTCCAGACTTGTATTCATATTAGATGCTCATGTACTCAGTGACACCAGGTTTTGGGGAGTGTTCGTGTCAGTATTTATGGGATTTTGTATTGTATTAAATTATTGTATTTTCAAACTTAAGAGAGATTGTGGTTTATCGAGATTACCGGCTTGCCTAGTATTGAAATAGGCGCCATCACGACAGGTTGGGATTTTGGATCGTGACAAAAAGTGTGGAAACCCAAGAAGTTTCGCCATACCATGCTCGTTGGGGAGTGAGAAATTTGACAAGGCCCTCTGTGATTCTGGTGCATCTATAAATCTAATGCCTTTGTCCGTTTTCAAGAAACTAGAAGGGAGCTTAGAGTGATCAAATCAATACCAATGTTTCTACTACTGGCTGACCAGACCACCATTTTGCTTGAGGAAATCATTGAGGATATTCTAGTTTGGGTGGATAAGTTTGTATTCCCCGTAGACTTTATTGTGGTGGATTTGAAGGTGAACAAGGAGGTGCCTCTAATTCTAGGGAGGTCATTTTTATGTACAGGCTGAGTTATCCTTGATATCTACGAGGGGCAGATTATGCGCAGAGTGGGCAATGAGATAGTGGTGTTCCAGGTGAAGAGGATGATGAAATACCCCAGCGATGAGGCATCTGCCTACTCGTGCTTCAAGCTAGATGTTGTTGGGGAATTGGCAAAAATACAAATTTGACAAGCTTGTGGGGATACTCTAGAGAGGTGTATTACTCAGTCTAGCATAGTTGAGGATGAATATTCTGAGATAAAGAAAGAGGCTGAAGCTCTTGAAACTGGAGATCAAGTGGTTGATGAGGAGGAACTAAAAGAGGAGGCTTCTAAGCCTAGTGTGGAATTGAAAGTCCTCCCTACTCACTTGAAATATGCTTTTCTTGAAACTAAGAATTTTCTTATGATTATTTCTGCTTACTTGACAGGTACACAGGAGCAAAAGATTGTGGAGCTGCTGAAAAGGTACAAGAAGGCCATTGACTAGAGTATAGATGATATTCAAGAAATCAGTCCAGCCATTTGCATGCACAAAATTCTGCTGGAAGAAAATAGCAAGCCAGTGGTACATCCCCAATGCAAGTTGAACAAAAATTTGAAGGAGGTAGTGCGCAAAGAGATCATCAAATTGCTAGATGCGAGAGTGGTTTTCCCCATCTCTGATAGCCAATAGATTAGTCCAGTGCAAGTTGTACCTAAGAAGGGGGCATGACAGTGGTAAGGAATGAAGACGATGAATTGACCCCCCACAAGAATAGTCACTGGGTGGAGAATGTGCATTGATTAGAAGGCTGAATGATGCAACAAGGAAAGACCACTTCCTACTTCCCTTTATTGATCAAATACTCGAGAAAGTGGTTGGACATGGATGCTATTATTTCTTGGATGGGTACTCAGGCTAAAATCAGATACCATTGCCCTAGAAGATGTTGAGAAGACCATATTCATTTGCCCGTCAGGTATGTTTGCTTACAGGAGGATGTCATTTGGGTTATGTAATGCACCTGCCACTTTTCAGAGGTGCATGGTGTATATATTCTCTGATCTAAACGGGAAGTGTCTAGAGGTATTCATGGATGATTTCACCCTCTTTGGTGATGACTTTGAGGATTGCTTGAAGAATTTGGAGCTTGTGCTTGAACGTTGTGAATCCACTCACTTGGTTGTTAACTGGGAGAAGTGTCATTTCATGGTGAAAGATGGAATTGTCCTAGGCCACAAAGTGACTACACATGGCATTGAAATTGATAGAGCTAAGGTTGATGTAATTGCTAGGCTCCCTCTACCGACTTCTGTAAAGAGCATAAGGAGTTTCTTGGGACATGTTGGGTTCTATAGGAGGTTTATCAAAAACTTTTTCAGCATTACCACGCCGTTGACTGCATTGCTAGCAAAGGATGTTAAGTTTGTTTTCACTGTGGAGTACTTAAGAGCATTCGAATTGATAAAGGAAGAGCTTGTGAGTGCTCATATTATGGTGACACCTGATTGGAGCCAGCCAATTAAGATAATGTGTGATGCTAGTGATGTAGTTGTGGGGGCAGTTCTGGGAAAAAGAAAAGATAAGATGTTTAAGCCCATCTACTATGCAAGTATGACATTGAATAATGCTTAAGTCAACTATGCCACTTCTGAAAAAGAGTTCTTTGTTGTGATCTTTTCTTTTGTCAATTTTAGATCATATCTGGTGGGGAGTAAAGTGATTGTACACACTGATCACTCAGCCTTAAAATACTTGTTTAGTAAGAAGGAGTCCAAGCCGCGTCTGATGCGGTGGGTGCTATTGCTCCAAGAGTTTGACTTGGAGATCAAAGATAAGAAGGGCACAAAAAATCAAGTCGCAGATCATCTATCTTTACTTGAGAGACCTCTGGTTGAAATAATTGAAATAAGGGAAGAGTTCCCTGATGAGCAGATTTTCTTCATTGCAGTGGTCTCCGAAAGGCCGCCTTGGTATGCTGATGACCCTTTCTTGTTTAAATTGTATGCATATAGTGTGATTCGAAGATGTGTGCCTGAAGGAGAGATGACAAGAATTTTGTCTCATTGCCATGATAGAGCAGCTGGAGGATAATATGGTGGAAATCGCACTGCAACAAAGGTCATAGAACCGATTTCTATTGGCCTACTTTGTACAAAGACGCACGGGCGTATGTTACTGCATCTGACAAGTGTTAAATGGCAGGTAATATTAGCAAGAGGTATGAAATGCCTCTCAACTCCATTCTGGTATGTGAAATTTTGACGTTTGGGGCATTGACTTCCTGGGCTCGTTCCCATCGTCTCATTCTTATGAGTATATCCTAGTAGCCGTTGACTATATCTCTAAATGGGTCGAAGCAATCCCTAATAGGACAAATGATGCTCGGGTGGTGTGTGAGTACTTACGGAAGAACATCTTTACCCGCTTTGGGACACCTCGAGTGATTATTAGTGATAATGGGTTGCTTTGTGAATAAGCAGTTTACTGCATTGCTGTTTAAGTATGGGGTCACACACAAAATAGGAACCCCGTACCATGCCCAAATGAGTGGGCAAGTTGAAGTGGATAACCGTGAACTTAGATAAATTCTTCAAAAGATGGTTAGTGCTTCTTTTAAGAACTGGTTTGTAAAGTTGGATGCAGTTATATGGGCGTACAAAACTGCGTTCAAAACGACCATAAGGACTTCACCATTCAAATTATTGTATGGAAAATCATGTCACCTACCTGTTGAGATTGAACATAAAGCTTATTGGGCAATTAAGATGCTTAATATTGATCTTAGTCTTGCAAGTGAACACAGGTTGGCGCACATGAATGAATTAAAGGAGTTTAGACTGGACGCGTATGCAAATGCGCGAATTTTTAAGGAAAAGACAAAGAGGTGGCATGATCATCTGATTAAGCCAAAGGAGTTTCATGAAGGGGACAGAGTCTTACTATACAATAATATACTTAGGTTGTTCCCCAAAAAATTCAAGTCAAAATGGATAGGTCCGTATGTTGTGAAACACGTCTCACCGTATGGCGCTATTGAAATACGGGATGAAGATGGGAATGAAAGCATTAAGGTGAATGGGCACAGGTTGAAAACGAACCTTGGTGGAGGATTTGACAAGCAATCCTCTAGCATCGTGATCAAATGAGCCTAAGTGACGAAGTCAAGCCAACGACTATAACTCAAAACTACTTCTAACCCTTTTTCTTGCTTTTGTAGAATGGTTAGATAATTGTAGTGTAGGATTATTAGAGTTTAGGAGTTTTGATAATTGTTTGAACATGTATGAGCATGAATTGGACACAAAATAAGTACGCAATAGAGTTGGGGTGCAAACCGTAGGCTAAAACGTGAAAAAAAAAATTGGAACTTTGAGAAAACGGGGTGCATCTGTCAGAATTCAAGCCTCTGAACTTCTCCACTGCCACGCCCAGCGACACAGCTGTGCAAAGTTTTCGGCCAAATATTTAAAAAAAACTGAAAAATCAAAAACAATATCACCCGCCCTCTGCCTAAAAACAAACCCCACCCCCGTTTCTACTCCTCTCCAATTACTCTCTTCTCAAATACTCCTCTCCAACTCTCCACCAAATCCCCCATTCTTCTTCTTCTTCTTCTTCTTCTCCAATTTCTTCCTCACCCACCTCCTATCACTCCCATCCACCTTCAAGGTAAGTTCTCCTCTCATCTATTCTCTTTCTTCTAGTATCTAATTGTAGTATTTAGGCAGTTTTAGTTTAATTCAACGTAACACTAGGTAGTTGTAGTTTTAATAATTTTTGAGTTACTTTGCTTATAATGGACGAAAATTGTGCTTAACTTGTGGGGTTTTCATTGTTCTTATACTTGTGGAGGATTTTTGGTGTGTATTGGTGATTATTGCATTATTTTGTGATGGAGTTTGGTGGAGGTGCCTATATGGCCGAAAATTGGTAATTTTTGTGTCAAATTTGTGCACTTTGGGCTATTATGAAGATGTGGGGATGTTGTGGTTATGGTGAGTGATGTGTTTGATGTGGTTGTATGGTGGTTCTAACCCACTTTGTATTGAAATAAGATGGTAAAAGATTTTTCCACAATGTATTTGTTGAAATGCCTTAGTGACATAAAATTGTGTAGTGTTGCTCATTTAGAAGGGAAGTGCTTTGTGGGATGGATTGCTAGATGATAAGTGTGGGGTGGGAGGTTATGTTCTTATGTTGTGAAACTTTAACGTGTTAGCCCCGAGTGCTAATCGATTGACCACCCATGTTAATATGTTGCTAGGTGCTAATTGGGATGTCCGATTTATGTTAAATAATTGTGTAGTGTTGTATTGTAACTTCTTAATTTTGTTAGTAGTAAATTAGTAGAGTTTCTTATGTTTCTTCTCTTAATTACTAGTGTAGCTTCTTGATTTTATATTTTACACTAGTATAGTCTGTGGTTATGTTGTTGTAATATTATGTTGGTGGTTGGGTGGGTTGTTGCTTACTTGTGGCATGCTTTCAATCGGATAGTCTGAGTCCTCGATATATATTGTACGTGTGAACATGCCAATAACATAAGTGTGGGATGGTTACCCCGTTTGGTCTTGCTTTTTATTGTAATATTGTGGCTACTTGTGTTCGACCTGTGGTAAGCAGTAGGCCGTCTTCGACCCAAAAATGTCTCGTATTGCCCTGGTTGGCTAACTCGATAAGTTGTTTGGTTGTTGGATCATGCTGCATGCCTTCTTTTATAGCCTCACGAATCGAGCTTCTGCTGGATCATGCTGCATGCCTTATTTTATAAGTGTAATTCACGATCATTAATGGAAGTTGGGGGATTTGGTTCAACACAAGTGTGGGGTTTAAATTGTTAATATATATGTATTAAAGTGCTTAAGGAGGTATAGTCACTATATCCATAGATATCCTACCCGTCCTGCAGCCTACATTACAATCAAAATAAAGTCCTACTTGATCCTTCACTGAATGAGCTCAATTAGTAGAGTATTACACTACGGGCAAGCCTATGGTACATTCTCTGTGGCGCATGAATTTTATTTCTGAGAGTGAGTGAATTCTTTCTATCTTGAGTTCCTATTTGTTCTTGAATTTTATTGTGTGTGGAACTACTCTCTATTATTTGTGTGAGAGCACATGATTTACGAATGTGAGGTAAAGTCTTTGACCTCTGTGTTAGAGTAAGTGATCAGGTTGTGAAAAATAATTGGTGCCTTTGAGTCGTGTCTTGAGGCTAGGATGTTATGACATGGTACTTAGTCTATTTTAAATATTCTTGGCATGATGTGTTAGGGAAGTTGTTTAATAAAAATGTCGTCCTGTGAAGTGTAGCTTGATTGCTCGAGGACGAGCAATAGTCTAAGTGTAGGGTGTTGATGTTAGGCTAGAAACCCGTATTTTAGCCATAGTATTGCATTCTAATTACTGTATTTTATGTGTGTTTGAGCTTTAATGATAGTGAATTACACTTATTACATATTTTATGCCTTGCAGGAAATGATCTCGAGCTATTAAGGTAATTTGGAGCTAAATGGAACAAGTTGGAGCTAAATGGAATAAGTTGGAGCTTTGAAGTCTGAGTAGAAGCCAAAAAAATTAAGCCGGGATCACGTTCGGGGGTCGAGGACCAAGTCTGAATGTCAAAAAGTGGATGAAACAATTTACTTTGAGAAAAAACACAGCTGCGCCGCATGGGGCGCGGCATGGCAGTGTAAACTGGGTCTGACAGGCGTTTTGTATGTTGTCTGAATATCCTCACAAGCGTGCCGCATGGCGCGATGCGGGTGTATAATTTTGTCAGAGTTATTTCCTGTTTCGGCTAGGAAATGGTAGTTTCATCCGGGCCCGTTCCTACAGGGTATAAATACACCAAAATATATTTTTGAAGGGACTTTTGACCTACGAAAGATTTGAGAACCAACCAAGGCAAAAAGACACAAGAATTCATCATGATTTCAACCAACGATCGGTGCAATACGGGAGTTTGTATCAAATCATTATCATTGATGTCTTCTATGTTTTAAAACCTCATTGAGATGACTTTTTTCATTGTTATGGAGTAAATTTCATTAGGGTATTGACTGATACGGTATTTTGATAACTTGATTAGGCATTCGATTCTTGATAATTGTTGGAATTAATTGATGGAGTTTTAATTCATATTGTGGAGTTATTTCTTATTTTGCTTAATCGAAAGAGGAGCTTGATATTGAATTGCTTTAAATCTTATGCTCTAGTTTAAATTTGTGATTCAAATAGATAATCGAAGGAGCCTCTTGAATTGTTAATCGAACTAAAAAATAGAAAAATATTCGTGAGAAGTTACCCTTTAGAGTATAACCATCATTTTATTGTATCTATTGTTTGTCGTGCTTCAATTGGATTAATTACTGAAATTAACGTTTAATCGAAAGAGGAACATTAACTTCAAGTGTAATCCGATTATCTGTTGAATTCATGAGAATAGACAGTATTATAGAGTGAACTAACTCAACAATTGGATTCCGAGATAATTATCTTGCATATGTCTAGTCAATTACCCTTATTTCTCTCATTGATATTTCGTCGTTGCTCATCTGCTGTCTTTTGTGATCAATTGTTAATTGCTTAATTTTTAGTAGTTAATCGTAGTAATAGTCATCAAATCAAGTGTTAATTTTTCTGGATAGTAATCAACTGAAGATTATTCAAACACTATTTAAATTCGATCCTTGTGAAGACGATAATTAAATTATATTATCTTTGACTAACGAGCAATAATTTTGTGTTGCGTTTTGCGCTCGTCAGTTGGATCTGACGATGGAGATGAAATAAGGGAATAGAGAGAGGGGCGGTTGTTTGGTTGGGATCCGGTAGAGCTCCACCAGAGAAGATGACCGGCTAGACGGCGGCGAAGAGAGAGGAAAAATGGAGAGAGTTGAGGGAGAAGAGAGAGGATTGAGGGAAAAGTTCTATATATTTGTACTTTGGCATAAAATATAAAAAGTAGCTATAAATAATAATATTTTTAAAGTATTTTGGTTTATGATAAATAGGGTGCATTATTTAGCTATAGCATGTAGAATTTCCTTTTTTTTTTTAAAAATAGTAAACAGCAAAATGATAATTAATCACTTGAAAAGCAGTTTAGTGCAAGAGCAGAAATGGGCTTATGCGCAGCCCATCGTTGGATTTAGTCATTTAGCCCAACATAAAGCCTACACTAGGATGAAAATGTTTGGAATCTTTACCTAAATAGCCGATCATATTCATTATTTATTTTTCTAGCCATATAAATAGTTTATATATTAATTATACGTAATTATACAAATATAATATATAAATTATGCATATATTATACCTATACTGGCTATTTTTAGTTTAAGTGGTTGGATGAGCTATTATTTAGGTTAATTCTTCAAAATAGATATTTATTACTGTTTCATTATCTCGAATTTGATATAGATATTTTTTTCGACAAAATATTTCTTTACCAAAAGAGGGAAAATGAACCTCCCCCCCCCCCCAATTTTTATATACAAATATGTCAATTCTTACTTTATATTACTTACTTCAATTAGAATACATTGTGGTTAACCTTCATTATTCAATATCTTGAAAATTCTCATCGTAGCTTATTTAATTAGTGTTTGATTACCACATGTCACTTCTCATCATTATTTATACTCAACAAAATATTAAATAATTATCTATAGGATTTTATTTTTAGTATGCTATGAAAAAAATGATCTTTCTCCAAGTTTAAACATAATTGAACTTAAATTTTTTATTATACTTTTAATAATAACCTTTATAGCCACTACAAATTTCAATAGACCTATATTCACATAATATTATAACATATTTACTATCACACAATTTTAAAAAAAAATATTTTTAACATTTATACCCAATTAAATAAGATTACATAAAATGAAAGGAAAGAAAAACATTAAACAGGGGTATAATTATACCACTAATGTTTTTGGTAATAAAAGACTTGTTTATTTTTTGCATTAAATAAAAGTTTTTCATTAAAAAACAGGGGTATAAATTATAATTAAGTTACAACAATGGATAAGCTTTAGAATTGGATGGTGGGACCAACTTAGCCATTCATCGGACAAGAAGAACTAGACCAATTTCTTTAGAAAGGTCCACAAATTGTATCTTGCACGTGACAAGTTTTAGTGGGGGTGAAAAAATAAATAATTAAAAAATGGGAAAGTAAAATCAGAATCAATAAAGGCGGCTGGATCCGATAGGCCATAACGATTTTGTAAAAAGGTACTCCAAGTTTCCTTAAATATACAATTGCCCTCACTATATTTTGCCGCTCTGCCCCTACAGAATGGAAATTACTAATAGGTAGATTGGATGGTTTGCTTCAAAGTTCTTTTATGTCAAATGAGATCCTTGGACTATAGTATTTTTTACGATGACAGTCTAATAAGTTTTTTCACCGTTAATACAATATAATCTTTTATAGTATGTTACTTATTATTTATTATACGTTACGGATAAATAATTATTAAAATAAAATTATTTATAATTATCTTTTAAATAATCTAATATTATTTATATGAATTGACTAATGCATAACACTTAAACTCTTCCAATTAATATTCCCAATTAATATTCTAACAAAAAGAAAAATATGATTTTCAATGTTTAGATTATGGATGGATTATGCTTCCAAATGAAGCAATGATCTGCTTACATGCGAAATTCGGCGGTGAATTATATTTTTTATATATTCGCTACAACGAGTACACAAAATTATATTTTAATTATATCTCCATCCATAATTAAAAAATATTCTTTCTTGTATTAAATATTCATCAAATTCTTGGCTGCCAAACTTTTCAAATGATCTTCAAGGAAGAGCTGGCATACATCTGTACACGAAGATAACATTTTTTAACCTTAGATTTTATTAAATTCCTTTTCTATTCACGCTGGATTTTATACTCTTCTATTCAAATGATTTTGTATTCACAAAGAGATTAGTCATTACATAATAACCTTTTGTACTCTCCTTAAGCAATAGAATGGATTTTGGTAATCGAGTTTAGATTATTGTTTGCTAGTGTATATTGTAATCTGACAATCTTTTTAAAATTATATATGGAAACTTATCGGGAGTAGATGAGAGAAAATTAATATGGAGAGATCATATGGTTTACGTCAAAGGTAACATTTGTTTTTGTTTAATTGCATTTTGATAAGATTCCATCTTAGTTTTATTTTACTTTTTTTGTTTCTTTATTTAGGTAGTTAAATTAATAACATGCTAGGAGCACTTGATTGCAGATATTAACTCATATTTCAAATGTGATACCTCAAGCTCCCAACTGTTTGTACACTTGTGTTATTATACATGATTATATGAATTTTATAAACTTGGATATTTGATACGTATCCCATATTTGATTAAAAAAAAGAGAAACTACAATATCTTGTTATCATTAATTAAAGGCATATTATTTCGTGTTTTCCTTATGGACGTCAAATTATTTGTTTATTTGCATGTGGAAGATATATAAATATCGTATTTACACATTTCTCCTTTAAATTATTAATTTTTTCTCTGAAATAAAATAGTAAAAATCACTAAAGAGAACAAGATCAACTTTTGTGTAGAAAAAATTGAGATTTAATTCTTGAATACTCATTTGAAAAATGATTGACACGCGTACCTCTTTTCCTTTTTAACTTTTATTTTAATTTAGGAATAAATTGTCGGTTCACCAACTGTCGAAAAACATATTTAACTGAGTCAAAGTATTTAAGTACGTATTTGGACGTACATGATATTAGAAAATAATAAAATATTATTTGTAAACTAATTTTGTTTATTTCAACCTTCAATTTGATTTGAGAATTTGAAGGCGAGAGACTGAATTGAGGAGTATATTTTAAGTGAAATATTAATTGTCCTAACTCCACCATATCAATCTCCTAACTGTTTGTATACTTGGGTTATTATTATAAGAATTTTATGGAAATAAACTTCGATATTTAATTTAACGAAACGTATCTCATATTTGATGCAAAAGAGAGAACATTATCTTGTACGAAATTCGGATATGTGTTGTTCTTAACGTATAATAAGACGACATATTTTTTATTTTTAAAAATATAAAATTGTGCTATGTGCGTTGGAGAATTAAACATATATAAATATCGTATTTCCACATTTCTCTTTTAAATTATTAAATTTTGCTCCGAAATAAATTAGTAAAAATCGTTAAAGAAGACAAGATCAATTTTTGTTTAGAAAAAAATAAGATTTCATTCTTGAATATTCTTCAAAAACTAATTGACACCTCTACTTCTTTTTCTTCTCTTAATTCAGAAATAAATTATCGGTTCACGAACTGTCGAAAAACACATCTAGCTGAGTCAAAGTATTTAAGTATACATTTATACACACGTGTTATTAGAAAATACTGAAATATTATTTGTAAATTAATTGTATTTATTTCAACTTCAACTTGGTCAAGAGAATTTGAAGGTGAGAAGCTGAATTGAGGAGTATATTTTAACTAAAAAAGTCTCCGAACGGAGTTCCTTACAACTTATGGGAACACAATGAAACGATTTAAACAATATAGGGACCAATATGATAAATTTAGAGTAACCCAGAGGTCACGTTGACGCGCTAGACCACGGTTAACTTAACTTATCCATAGTTAAAAAAAACTTGTAACTTATCAGCTTCTTTTCTCTTTCTTTTCCCACTTTCCTTACTTTTATAACTTTGCTCCTTCCTCTCTTCTTCTCTTTCCAACAGCAATTTAGCACTTAGACCACAAAACTGAAACATCACTGTAAACTCACCTAACATTCTTCTCAAAACCCCCAAACCTCTTATCTCCTGTACTTTTTTTTTCTAATTCAGATTAGAGCCATATATATAGCTTCAAGTAGCTGTTAAAGAAAAGCCTGTAAGTCATTTACTTGTATTATTTTCTTTTGTGGACTTCTATACGTGTTTTGTGATATTTTGCTGGCTTTTCTGATTTATTGTGTTATTTGAAGTTTTTGAAATTGGTTTGTTGTGAATTCTTGTGAAATATGGTCGTTGAAGAGATTATTTTTGGATTCTGTAGAGATTTATGGACTATGTAGTTGGAGAGAGGATAGATCAGAGTATAAGAAAATCAAAAGGGTGTTTTGACGAAGAAATATAAAAGAAAAAATAATAATAAATGAAATTAAAGGGGAAACATTTAATATTAATCACTGGAAAAAATAGTGAGATTCTGCTTCATGTGTGATTTTTTTTTAAAAAGTAAAAAATAAAATAGAATTCAAGGAGGAAATTTTAATAAAAATCAGTAGAAACATAATGAAATTCTGCTTCAGAGAATTGTAATATATATGTTTGTTTCTCTCTTTTTTCTTTTTCTTTTTTTTAAGTATTGTTTTCTTTCTCCATGGAAGAATATTATAATTTCCCCAGATGTAGTATAAAGTAATTTTTATGATTTGTTTCTGCAGAAAGATATCAGATTCGGAGGAATTTGGAGTATTTTGCTTGATCAGCTAGATTCTGATCATTGAATTTGGATTCAAGTCAAATCGGAATTGATTCAGGAAAAAGTTCAGTTTTTGCTTTTTCCTTGTGGAACTGGGGTTACAAAAATCTTCTAAATGATGATGTTTGAAGAAATGGGCTTTCCTGGAAATTTTGAATTCATGTCTGATCCTCTGGGATGTGGGGGAGACGTGGCGCAAGAAATTGAACATAAGCCAACAGGGGTGGAGGAGGAGGACTATAGTGATGAGGAGATGGATGTAGATGAACTAGAGAGAAGGATGTGGAGGGACCGAATGCTTTTGAGGCGTCTTAAAGAGAAGAACAAGAATAAAGAGGTAGGTGGTGATGGTGCAAAGCAGCGTCAGTCGCAGGAGCAGGCTCGCAGAAAGAAGATGTCTCGTGCACAAGATGGTATATTGAAATACATGTTGAAAATGATGGAAGTTTGTAATGCTCAGGGTTTTGTTTACGGAATCATTCCTGAGAAAGGGAAGCCTGTGACTGGTGCTTCCGACAATCTTCGTGCGTGGTGGAAGGAAAAGGTCAGATTTGATCGGAATGGCCCTGCTGCCATCGCCAAGTATCAGGCTGATAATCAGATTCCCGGGAGAGTTGAGGATTCAAGTGTGATAGTTTCAACTCCCCACACTTTACAAGAGCTGCAGGATACGACGCTAGGTTCCCTTTTGTCCGCGTTGATGCAGCACTGTGATCCTCCGCAGAGGCGGTTTCCCTTGGAGAAAGGGGTAGCTCCACCCTGGTGGCCTTCTGGTAAAGAGGAGTGGTGGGGTCAGCTTGGTCTGCCAAATGATCAAGTGCCACCTCCGTACAAGAAGCCTCACGATCTTAAGAAGGCGTGGAAAGTTGGCGTTCTAACGGCAGTTATCAAACACATATCCCCTGACATTGCTAAGATTCGCAAGCTTGTTCGGCAGTCAAAGTGTTTGCAGGATAAGATGACAGCTAAGGAGAGTGCTACTTGGCTTGCTATTATCAATCAAGAGGAGGCGTTGGCTCGTAAGCTGTATCCTGATAGCTACCAGCAAGGCTCTTTAGCTGTTTGTAATGGCTCCTATTTCATCAGCGATACTAGTGATTATGATGTGGAAAGCGTGGATGATGAGAGAAACAATGAAGTTGAATGTAAACCCCACGATATCAATCTCCTAACTGGAATTATGGTACCTAAAGATAGGATCTTGATGCCAGCTTTACCTCCGGTGAAAGGAGAGATCATTGATTTAACTTCAGATTTTATCCAAAAGAGGAAGCAGCCATCTTTTGAGGAGTCTGTTGATCAAAAGATGTATACCTGTGAGTACCTTCACTGCCCATACAGCAGTTATCAAGCTGGATTCCTTGACAGAACTTCAAGAAATAATCACCAAATGAATTGTCCATTCCGTTTCAACTCTGCTCAACGACTTGGCATGCCGCCAAAGTATCAGATCAACAATGAGAATAATACGGTTTTTCCTGCTCAAACCGCTTCTCCTAAGCCAGCTGCTTCATCAGTCACAGCTTCCTCGTCGATGACTGTCTCTGGGCTTGGACTCCCTGAAGATGGCCAGAGGATGATTTCTGACCTCTTTACATTTTATGATAATAACTTGCAGCAAAATAGTAGCATCTGTTCCGGGAATTCTAAGATTCTAACAAATCAAAACATGCAGCAGAACCAAACAGTTGAACTTCCGATGGACGACAACTTCAACCTGGGACATTTGGAGGCAGAAGCTCAAGAAACAAGCATGACCATGAATTCAGCTTATCCATTGACAGATTTTCAATATGATCAACGCAAATTGCCCTTTGATACCCCATTCGCTGGGAACTTAAACGATATTACTGATTACAGATTTGGTTCCCCGTTCAACATGGGAGGAAGTGATTATTCCATAGATCAGCTGACAAAGCAGGATATATCTACATGGTACCTCTGAAACAAGTCTTGTTGTTTCCTATATGAAGAGCTGATAGGTTGTATATGTTTTAGATAAGTGATCAGGGCTCTGTCCTTTATAGACAAGTATTGTAGTTTCTTTGTGATTTAGTTGATGTTTTGATGGTTGTAAGTGCTGAAGACAGTATTATGCTTATGGAAATTATGCTTTAAACTCACTCTTATTTACGTTATTGATTATACAATAGGTACCAGTTCATAGATTGATAGATCAAAACCCCATTACAACAGAGTTTGTCTTCCCTTTAGTGGGTCCTATGTGGCGTAAATTCAAATGTTTGATGGCTTTAAAAAAAAAAGTGACTAAAGTCCTAGCTTGCCTAACCCTATGTTTTTCCAACAAATCACATGCTTCATACTTGTAATAATAATGTGAGCTCAGTTGCAATGTTTTGTTAGGTATAAGTTAAATCTAAGTGCCATTCTTGTATAACTCATTTGTGCCTATGAACAAAGTCTTTCTTTGAAAAGAAAGAAAGATGTAAAGAAAGTGAATGTTTGGAAACTTTCTTTTCAACACTGTTTGGTTTGGCAAAACGTGAACAATTAAATTGAATTCTAATGTTCCAACTACCTAAATTAAATGTCAAGTAAGAAAGGGTTTGTCCCCTTTCAAAACTACAAAAAAGTGCTGCAAATAGGCTTTCTCCTTCATTCTCTTTACATTCCAGATTTACCACTATTTACTTCTGCTACTTTCACAGTTTAATGGAACTAACAAAGAAGTATATGTTTTTAACGTTCAAAATTTAACTTGACTTAGATTGAAGAAAAATATTGAATATTCAATCTATACTCGTTACTCCTCCAAAGTCCGTCCACTAAATTCATTGCGTTGCCCAAAAATTCAGATGGGCCAATTAATTAATGAAATTACTTGTCTGACTTTGTACAGTATTGCCCGTTAACTTAAAATCACCATAAGCTAAACTGTTAATAATAAAATTATAAAAAGAATTCGATTTCTAGAAAACATCCACAGGAGTATTTATAAATGAGAAATAGAGACTTCCAATATGAAGAAGAAATAATAATTATTGCCACTTGACAGTATATTCCTAAGGCATGTGCTTTGAGATAAATTATTTTAAAAGGATCTTTTAGCTTTGTTTGCTTTTGAATGATTCTTTTGAGGAACTAAAAATAATTATTGCCAGTATAATATAAACCCAAGGCATGACACATGTGCTTAGAGATAAGTTATTAAGAAGATCATCTAGAAGTTTTTACTTTTAAAATGATTATTCATTCTTTCTTTTACGGGTAGACCAAGAAAAGCAGTCAAATTACGTTTCTTGGATGGTTTGGTTGAAAATGAAATTTTAACAAGTTGTTAGGATTTTCTTTTTTATAAGTTTCAAAAGGTGCTATAATTCTTAAATCTCTATCTTTAAATTAAATGGATGAATGCTTTCTCGTCTCTATATAAGACAGGTAGTAGTGGACGAGTTGATAAATGGTACATTACGTGTTGTGTTTACACCAAATCAAAATACTCGTAATTAAATTTAATCGTTAAGAAAAAAAGTAAAAACATATATTAATTGACAAATGTACGTATGAAAAACATATATTTTATATTCATTGATTCAGTATAAACATCATATACGAATAAATTTTTATCCAAATAAAACTCTTAGCTTTCCCATGACCAAGTCAAAATTAGGTATTACATCATAGACTTCCTTATTCAATGACAACAAGTTTTAGACTTCCATTCGTGCATCATGTCACCTTCAACATGCATTATGTTTGGTTCGTTAAATTTTTTGTACATTAATTAAGAAAAATATTTAGTAGCATTAATTATAAATGTTAGTATTCGACTGAATGTTCCTTTATATCCTCGAAGTGCTCTTTCTCTCACCTCAATTTTTTTATATTCCCTCAGTCCAAAATTAACAGTCGCTTTAGCTCAAAAAACTATCCTAAAATAGCTGTCATTTTAGGAATTAAAAAGTGTATGGGTCAAAATCTATCTCTAGTCGAAATGGTATTAGTAAAACATTCATAGGTCGCCACGTATCGAAGTAATCTAATTAACAGCGAAGGTCGTAGTCGAAGTAGGACTGCTTATCGGGCGGATTGGGCGGTTAATTACTCTTAACGGTTTGGCTTAACGGTTATCGGCTTTTAAATGTATTAATTCGCTAACCACCCGATAAGATATCGGGCGGATTGGTATTGGTTTAGCTCTTATCGGGCGGTTATCGGGCGGTTTATCGGCCTAATTAAATCTATATTGCGTGCATTAATTGTTTGTTGACCGCCTAGCATACAAATTCATAATAGGAAATTACACATTGAGTCACATGTCTGCTAACGCCTACATAAGAATGATGTAGTGTGTCATGTGTTGTAGAGTGAAAAAAGTAGAACACATTGTAGGCTAGATTACATCCCAAAGCAAACTACATATGAGTCCAGACATACATGTATGTTAACGCCTACCATTAAATCCCAAAGCAGACTACATTACATGAGTCCAGACATACATATGTCTGTTAACGTCTAGCATACAAATTCAAAATAGAAAATTGCAGTCTATATTCAAAGTGAGTCCAGGATACATATTTCAAAATGATTAACCCATAAGTGAGCAGACTACATAGAAATGTTTGGCCTGCAGCTAACGCCTAACAGAACTTGAATTTATATAGCTTCAAAGTTCAAACAACAACTTCAAATTTCTAACTTAAACTCTCAACCAAGCATTTCACGCTATATCATTAACCATACAAACAACACCGAGCAAAAGGCAGTTATGTATAGAAATAGGGATGGATTATAAGCAGTAAACAATTTACGGAAACGCAGATGCGCTATTTCCCCAGAACATAATTCAAGACAGTACTATCGTCAATATTGTGGGATAAAAGTTGTGGCAACAACACTGTTGTTCTTCTATTAAACATAGACAGCAGGCATTAGTTTTAAAAAATAAAAGCAGAGGTGAACCATAGACAACAGCTTAAACAATCTTATAGTAGGGTGGGAGAATAAGCTAAGCTAATAGCTGGAAGAAGTGGAAGAGTTTTTGATATTTAATATATATATGGATAAAAACAAATTTTATATATATATTCTAGTTATATGGATAAAAATAAATTATATATATATTCTTAACGGGTTAACGGATTATCCATTAAGAAAATTAAATAATCCGCCCCCAAACCGATAAGCCGTTAATAAAAAAAATTTAATCCGTTCCCCGTCCGTTAAACCGTTAACCCGATACCAATAAGCCATTAAGCTTCGATTTCGGTTCGGTTTTCGGTTTCGGTTCGGTTTTGAACACCCCTAAGTCGAAGAGTTAGCAAAGACTGAAGTCGAGGAGTTGCCAAAGATCGAGGCTGAGGTCGAGTATCCTTGACAGAGTTATAACAGCTAGTTTTAAGATAGAACATTAAATAGAATATTCTAGTAGATATTCTCTGCATTTGTACTATTAGGGTTTTTAGGAACATATACCCTATAAATAAAAAGAAACACAATGATAGGGGACATGAGATATTCATTTGTAAAACAAATTTTGACTTTAACGAGAGAATCTAGTCTTATTACAAGCCAACAAAAATAACCTGTTCACTAAGATTTTTGTTCACACTTTTTCACTAGATCCGAGAATAACTCGGATATTCAAAGGCTTGTCCATCATTCATTATTGTCAGAAAGAACATCCGTTGATTTCATCATTTCTCTTGGTGACTCATTCGTTCTATTTACATAAATGTCATTTATTGTTCTTCATTACTATTTAATGTTATATTGCTTCTGCTTGGGTTCTTAAATATTAATTATTGCACACTGTTATAGCTTTTGGAATAGATCTACGTATTATTTATCGCTCTTCCGAGAATTTTATCTTTGGGATATTAGTATTAACTAAGATTAACCCTCATTTGTATAAATTTAATTAGTTGAACCAAGATCTATATTTTTTGTCAAATAATTTGGCGTCGTCTGTGGAGATTTCTTAGTTAAATTTTTAATTCCCTCCAGATCTACAGCTAACGCAAGTCACTAACCTCACAAACCCCGAGATCTTCTTTCTTTGTACGTACAAAAACCTACATGGCACGTAACCAAGGAGAAAGGACAAAAATAACAAGTGATTTCCCTAGCAACCTCATAAACGCTATCAACGAGAGATACGAAATAGTAGGCGAGGACGTGACACCCAACGCTTCCCCTAGGCGCGAGAGGTTGCCTCCCCCCACTGCAGCATAACAAAATTCAGTGAAAATGGGGCCTACACTTCCGCAGAAGAAGGGACGCCCCCAGCTGTGAAAAAACTCCTCCAAGCATGGCTGACCGACATGCTAGTATGCGTCCTCAACAAGCCCGCTCCAGGCATGACTACAAAAACCACAAGAGCTTGCATGATACAACAAACAGACGAGCAGTGCAACCGACCAAGCCTTCCAACGACAGGTATAACTTACAATATTACTAACAGTGCATGTGACAGCACTCTCGCTGCCGTTCTAAAGAGGATGGAGGAAATGGAGAATGAAAACAAAGCACTCCGAGACCAGATGAAAGAACACCGAGAACGAGTCGACAAGATACCGGGCACTCCTAAGGTGTTGCCAAAAAGGGACACTGGTAGGTTCATAAAGCAGTCGTACAGCGATGATACTGCCCCAAAGACTTTCAAAATGTCGTCCTACCTCAGGATATACGACGGAACGATCGATCCTGAGGATCATGTGACCCATTACGTCACTGCCTTCACCAAGGAACAAGTGTCCTCCATTTTGCTGAAGAAGTTTGGCGAAACCTTTACGAGAGGGGCACTAACATGGTATTCACAGCTACCAGCCCACTCATAGAAACCTTTGAGGAAATGGCTGATAAGTTCGTAATTGCCTATGCCGGAGCCAAGAAGGCCGAAGCAAGAGTAAACGACATATTCGCTATCAAACCGTCCTTGGGAGAGGGACTAAGGGACTTCCTTGCCCGATTCAACAGAGTAAGGATGACTTTGCCGAACGTATCCGAAAGGATAGCGGTCGCGTCTTTCCAGTCTACGTTCTTGAGAAACTCAGAACAAAGGTGAAGTGGCTGCCGAAGATGAGATCAGACCCGAACACCAAAAAATCTGACGCCCTCTGTGAGTTCCACCAGGAATGTGGGCACAAAATAGAAGATTGCATCGCCCTCAAATAAGAAGTCGCAAACATGTTGCGACAGGGACACCTCAAAGAGTTGTTAAGCAACAAGGGGAGAAACAACTTTGTCAGAGGAAGTGAACACCAAGGCCCGCCGAAGCCGCCATCACCAGCTTGTACTATCAACATGATCATCAGCGATAGCGGCGAAGCCTCTATCAACAGCGTGAAGTTCACCACCACTCACAAGCTCAAGCGGTCTATCACCCGCGAATGGTACGACAGACTCAAAGAAAGTATCATATTCGATGAGTCGGATGCCGATGGTTTGACTTTTCCTCATAAATATGCCCTCGTTATTACTTTACGCATTTTAGATATCAATGTCAAACGTATCATGGTGGATGATGGAAGTGGAGCATGCATTATCCATCCTCGAGTCCTCACCCAAATGAGACTCGAGGATAAGATAATGTCGCTCTACATCACACTAACCAGTTTTAATAATGCAGTTGAGCAGATGTATGGGGAATATTCAGCATACGTGGAGAACAGCGCACGTCCCGGGAATGCTACCGCATTGCCTTAGACAGCACGACAATCCAACAGAAAAAGACAAGGAAAAAGAGGCATAGCAATCAACAGGGCCAAGGTCGACGCAAGGAGAGACCGGGGACGTCATCACGGATCCCGAAATGGTCAAGGCTACAGATTCGACCATAGAAGACCTCGACCCCATTCAATTGGACCTCAGTGACCGTAGTAAAAAGTCCTATATCGGTTGCAAACTCCGGGAACCATGTAAATTCAGTCAATTCTTAATAACTAATGCAGATTTGTTTGCCTTTAGCAATGTAGATATGTCGGCCATCCCAAGGTAAATCTCCACACACAAATTAAACGTCGACACGTTCCACCCCCCAGTAAAATAGGTCAGGCAAAAATTCAACCCCGCCATCAACAATGCAATCCGCAAGGAGGTGGAAAAATTGTTAGAGAATGGCTTCATCAGGGAGTCAAAGTACCCTTAGTGGATCGCCAACGTAGTGATGGTCAAAAAGAAAAACGGGAAATGGTGGATGTGCGTGGATTTCATAGACTTGAACAAAGCATGTCTGAAGGATTCATTCCTATTACCCCACATCGACCAAATCATCGACGCAACAGTCGGGCACGAACTATTGAGTTTCTTGGACGCTTACTCAGGCTATAACCAAATTCTTATGGAGGAAGAAGACCATGAGAAGACCATGTTCATCACCCACCAAGGAACGCATTATTACAGGGTCATGTCATTTGGTGTGAAGAACGCGGGGACTACATATCAAAGATTGGTGACAAAAACGTTTAAATACCAGGTCAGCAAGACCATGAAAGTATATATAGTTGACATGTTGGTCAAGTTCGAAAAGGCAGAGGATCACATCGATCATTTGATGGAAGCTTTTGACATACTAAGACGGTACGGAATGAAACTAAACCCGGAGAAATGCGCGTTTGGCGTAGCCTCGAGAAAGTTCTTGACCAAATTAAAGGGGATCGAGGTCAACCTAGACCAAATTAAAACTATCGAGGGGATATCAGAGCTCTTAACTACCAAGAAGTAAGTCCAAAGGTTGACTGACGAATCACTGCCCTATCGAGATTCATCTCGTGGTCGTCTGATAGATGTCCCATTTTTTTTGGCGTACCAAAAAATAACAACGACCTCGAATGGACTCCTGAGTGCGTACATGCTCTACGATAACTGAAGGCATACCTATCATCACCACCCCTGCTTTCAAAACCTGAACCTGGGGAGCAACTCCTCGTCTATCTAGCCGTCTTCGAAGTACCGGTAAGTGAAGTCCTGATCCGCAAAAATAAAGGTACAAAATCTCCCATCTATTACATTAGAAGAACACTTGTCGACGCTGAGACGAGGTACCCACACCTCAAAAAATTGGCTTTGGCATTGGTCGTAGCTTCACGAAAGCTTAGACCTTATTTCCAGTGCCACCCTATCTCGGTCGTCACAACCTTTCCTGTAAGGAGCATTTACATAAACCCGAGCTATCGGGGAGGCTGGCGAAGTGGGTCATCGAGCTAAGCGAGAACGATATCACATACTAGCCGCGAACGACAATAAAGTTGCAGGTGCTCACTGACTTCAGTGCAAAAATAATGCCTGAAGTCGAAAGGGAAGTCGTCCAAGCATCACTCCAAACACAAGACCTCTGGGACCTATGCACTGATGGCATATCCAACGCATCAAGGTTCGGACTGGGACTCGTACTCGAGGTCCCTACAGGCAAAGTAATTCACCGGCTATAAGGTTCCCGGATATGACTAACAATGAGGTCGAGTATGAGGCCGTAATTGCAGGGCTAATGCTAGCACTCAAGTATGGGGCAAAATGATTGATACTACGCTGTGATTCCCAGCTCGTAGTCAACCAAGTCACAAGGACTTTCCAAATCAAGGAACAAAGGTTGCAAAAATACCAGACTGATATCTGCAAGCTGCTGCCTCAATTCGATGAATGCCAGCTCAACTAGAACACACGGGCGCAGAATGCCAAAGCGGACGGCCTCACCAAATTGGTCGCAGCTACCAAAAATATCACGATCGGGGATAAAAGTGTAGTCCACCTCCTCAACTCATCACTAAACCAAATTGAGGTAAGGACCATAAACTTAACTTGGGATTGGCGCAGTCGTATTATCGCCTATTTGCAGGACGACACACTCCCAGACGACAAGAAAGAAGCCAAGAAACTAAGAATGCAAGTAGCCTGATACAGTCTCCTTCATAGCGACATGTACAAGAGGACTTATGGAGGCCCTTTAGCAAAATGTTTGGGCCCGAACCAAACCCAGCGCGTCCTCGAAGAAGTCCATGACGGCCATTGTGGTGCTCACTCCGGCAATCGAGCACTAGTCAGATGCCTCATACGGGCGGGATACTATTGGCCCACCATGCAAAAGGACACCGCAGACTTCGTGAGAAAATGCGAACAGTGCCAAAACTATGCCCCAATGATTCACCAAGCAGGTGAACACCTCCACTCAGTCACCTCCCCGTGGCCGTTCATCAAATGGGGAATGGACATTGTGGTCACTCTCCCAGCAGGGCGAGGTAATGTACGATTCCTTTTGGTTTTAACTGACTATTTCTCTAAATGGGTGGAAGCAGGAGCATTCGCCCAAATATGGGAGCAATAGGTAATCACCTTTATATGGAGAAACATCATATGCTGATTCAGCCTATCCAAGGAGATTAGTTGTGACAACGGATCCCAGTTCACGGGAAAGAAATCGTTGAATTCTTCTAGAAATGGCATATCAAGAGGATACTCTCAACCCCATATCACCCAGCGGGTAACAGGAAAGCAGAGTCCTCCAACAAGTCTATACTAAGCATCATGAAGAAAAAGCTCGAGGACGCCAAGGGACTGTGGCCGAAAATACTACCAGAAGTATTATGGGCCTACCGAACAACCCTGAAGACGAGCACATGAGAGACGCCCTACTCTTTGGTCTATGGGACCAAGGCAATCATACCGGTCGAAGTCGTAGAACCCAGCCTAAGGTACTCCCACGAAAGTGGTATGAGAAACGATGAGAGAAGATTACAGGAACTCAACAAAATCGACGAATGAAGAGATATGGCGTACACAATAATGGTAACCCAAAACCAACAAGAAGAACGCTATTACAACAATAAAGCAAAGGTCTGGCCGCTTAAAGTCGGGGACTACGTGTTGAAATCCAAAACTCAATTGAGCAAAGACCCCCCAGAAGGCAAGTTGGGAACAAATTGGGATGGTCCGTACAAAGTCATACCCAAAGCGAACAAGGGTTGATTCCAACTAGAGACAATGGAAGGAAAGCAACTACCAATCAATTGGAACATCATCCACCTTAGATACTTCAACTTCTGAGAGAAAAAGTGTCCCCCCCAAGTCGTACTCTTTTTCCCTCACTTGAGTTTCGTCCCATTTGGGTTTTCTCAAGGAGGTTTTTAACGAGGCGGCGAAGGGAACACTCCGAGTCGAAGTACGCGAGGGAGGGACCGTTGTTACTCTTTCATTGCTCGACTCCTCAATACTCTCCAAGTCAAACAATGAAGGGATTAGGTAGGCTGGGACTGAAACATCAGCCAACACCCAAAACTTGTAACTTTCTCCAAGTAGATAACCACAACAACAATGTCAATCAGGACACTTTTTTCGTATTAAGGTTATGTTCGACCCCGCTCGTTGAACACCTACCGGCCCTCGGCCCGTGATTTAACGACTAAATACGGAAGCAGGATCATTCGCCCAAATACGGGAGCAAGAGGTAATCACCTTTATATGGATAAAAATCATATGTCGATTTAGCCTACTGAAGGAGATCAGTTGCAACAACGGACCCCCCCAGTTCACGGGAAAGAAATCTATGAATTCTTATAGAAATGGCATATCCAGAGGATACTCTCAACCCTATATCACCCAGCGAGTAACAGGCAAGCAGAGTCCTCCAAAAGTCCATACTAAACATCATGAAGAAAAAGCCTGAGGACGTTAAGGGACTGTGG
Source organism: Nicotiana tabacum (assembly GCF_000715075.1). Classification (NCBI taxonomy): domain Eukaryota; kingdom Viridiplantae; phylum Streptophyta; class Magnoliopsida; order Solanales; family Solanaceae; genus Nicotiana; species Nicotiana tabacum. Next base: position 113,009,621 of record NC_134098.1, on the reverse strand, counting down.
CCGAAAATACTACCAGAAGTATTATGGGCCTACCGAACAACCCTAAAGACGAGCATATGAGATACGCCCTACTCTTTGGTCTATGAGACCAAGGAAGTAATACAGGTCGAAGTCGTAGAACCCAACCTAAGGTACTCCCACAAAAGCGGTATGAGTAACGATGAGAGTAGAAGGCAGGAACTCAACGAAATTGACGAACGAAGAGATATGGTGTACACAATAATGGTCGCCCAAAAACAACAAGCAGGACATTATTACAACAAGAAAGCAAAGGTCTGGCCGCTTAAAGTCGGGGACTACGTGTTAAAAGCCAAAACTCAAGCGAGCAAAGACCCCCAGAAGGCAAGCTGGGAACAAACTGGGATGGTCCGTACAAAGTCACAGCCAAAGAGAACAAGGGTTGATTCCAACTAGAGACAATGGAAGGAAAGCAAGTACCAAACAATTGGAACATCAGCCACCTCAAATACTTTAACTTCTGAGAGAAAAAGTACCCCCCAAGTCGTACTCTTTTTCCCTCACTGGAGTTTTGTCCCATTTGGGTTTTCTCAAGGAGGTGTTTAACGAGGCGGCGAAGGGAACACTCTGAGTCGAAGTACACGAGGGAGAGACCGTTATTACTCTTTCATTGCTTGACTCCTCAATACTCTCCAAGTCAAATAATGAAGGGACTAGCTAGACTGGGACTGAAACACCAGCCAACACCCAAAATTTGTAACTTTCTCCACGTATGTAACCACAACAACAATGTCGAAGTAATAAGAAACTTACGTTTATTAGGACACTTTTTTCGTATTAAGGTTATGTTCGACCCCACTCGTTGGACACCTACCGGCCCTCGGCCATGATTTAACGAAAGTTTATGTTTGACTAAGCTCGAACAAATCCCTACCGGCCCTCGGCCATGATTTAACGAAAGGTTATGTTCGACTAAGCTCAAACAAACACCCACCGGCCCTCGGGCACGATTTAATGAAAGGTCATGTTCGACTAAGCTCAAACAAACACCTACCGGACCTTGACCACGATTTAACAAAAGGTTATGTTCGACCAAGTTCGAACAAACATCTATCAACCCTCGGCCACGAATACGAAAAGGTTATGTTCGAACTCCCTCGAACAAACACCTATCGGCCCTCGACCAAATCTCAACAAAGAAACGCACTCGACCTACATAAACAAGGGGATGACATGACCCATGAATATTCGGCTCCAAGGCCATGACTAACTAAAAGACAACAACAATAAGATGGACAAAAAATGAAATGAGCAAACAATAGAAGCAAAAAATATACAAGAACATAAAATAAACCACGGGAATGGAAGAAGATGCAAGGAACAACTTTGATATTTCATACTTAAATTGTTTACAAAGGCTATTGAAGACGCTGGTAAAAATACACAAAAAAGTCAAAAAGAAAACTAGTGGTCGTCGCCATTACAGCCTTCAGTGCCCTCGCCAGCTCGGTGTTGAACGAAGTCACCACCCTCTCCATCCTCGCCCGGAGGGTATATGGAATCATACCAGGACTCGTCCTTGAGGCGATCTATAGCATATTTATCACCCTCATCTTCCTCACCAGGACGAGGAGTAGTCAGATCATAACCACAAGCAATTTGAGCCTCGCGGGCTTTGACACGAGCACCCTCGAAGTATGCAGCAAAAATAGAGCCCACTACATGCAACTCGTGAAGCACATCCAGTCGGGCTTCGGCGTGAATCAACTCTTTGTACAAGTCACAAGGAATGTTGGGGAAGCCATAAGTTGTAGATGAAGAAGGTCGTTCAAGTAGTTTGGATTTCTCGGCCTTCAGAGCAGCAACTCGATCGTAAAGATCAGAGGTCTCTTTCTCCAACCCTTTCATCGAGCCGCTATTCTTTAAGCCTTGCCGTTGCTAAATCATTTTCTCGCTCGGAACGAAGAGTTCGGATCGCCACCTCAAGGGACTTCGCTTTCCTTAAAGCCTCCGACTGAGCGGACTCTGCCTTCTCTAGCTCTTCCGTCATTTCGGCGACCTAGCCACTAAGAGCCTCCGCCCTGAATTGACACTCCTCAAGCTGGCCTCGCAGCAAGACTACATGAGCTTGGAGATCACTGCACTGGGCTTCTACCCCCTGCTAAGCTCGAGCTCTTCCTCTTTTATCCTCAACATCCTTTCCAAGACGCTACACTTTCCCACTACCCGCCCACCTCCTCGTCTCTTTTCTTCGAGTCCTCCCTTAGTTGGCGCACATTGCCACTTTCGTGGAGTCGGCACCGAAGCTCCCGGTACTTATCAAGGCATTTTAAGTACTTATCATTCAAATTCACATAAATATCTTTACGTATCTGCTCCCTACGGGCACTTTCAATCTCCAGGACGATCGTCTATAAAACGAATGAAGGGAGTTAGAGCCTACGAAAGAACAAAATGTAAGGAAAATAACGGACAGCAAATGTACTTACCCGATGGGCGAAACCAGCAATGATATTTGATAGGGTGCTATCATTAATAGTCTCGAGGGTCGTACCCTCAATTCAGAACAAAACGGGCCAAGGGAGGGGATTATCTCCTCGGTGTTCACAAGAAGATTACGATCCATCGGGATCGCAATAGTCATTGAAACCCCCTTCCAACCTTACTTCGAGTTGAGTAAGCCCCTCATCGATCTTCCTCAACTCGTCTACATCCATGTCGGAGTCATATCCAACATATTTCTCAGTAACAACCTTCCTTCTATCATTAGTCGAAGAAGGCACGTCCGCCGCGACCCCGGAAAATGAGGCCTCCTCACACCTCGAAAGGGCAGGGTCATCATTGCTCACCACGCCGTCGACCGCATCCCCCACAAGACGCATGCTCGTATCCTCCAAGTGAGGGGCCTCGGGACTTGCCTCTGGGATCTCTCCAATATGCACTGTGGCTGTTTCCCAAAGGAAAAGGCCACAATCTCCCACATCAACGGTTGCCGACCTCTCTCCCCTGGTATCCACGCCCCTCTCTTACGAGGTATCAAACCACCGTCATCAGGAGAGACGTCTTCCTCATCAACTAGTGAATAAAGTTGGGGGGGCAAGAGTCGCAGAAGGAACAGAGACAGGCTCCCGAGCTACGGCCGTTGAGGTCGAGATCGGTACGAAAGACGTAGTAGCCTCAACATGAGCCGAAGTCGAGGAGGCAACAGTCGCCTATCGGAAAGAAGGCACTGGTGCCCGGCTCCTCCGAGAACCCATGTCTGAGAAAAAAATAGCATTAAGTGAGCAAACAAAATCTGTACATAATAGGAAACGGAGCTGCCACGATCAAAGAAAAGAGATTACCAGTTGAAGGGACAGCAAACCCCTAGTTCTTAAAAAAACTTGGCCATTCACGAATCCCTACGATGTGAGGGAGGAGTCGCTCGACCTAGTCAGAAATATGAGCGTCCAAAGGAGGAGGCGAGGTCTTGGCTGCAAAATAAGAAGGCGTGAAGTCAGAATTCAGGACCGAACACGGGGGAGAAACCAAAGTACTTACGAGTATATTTCCAAGCCTTAGGAAAGCCGTTGACATTGGCCACAACGTCCTCGGTTCTGACAAAAAAGAAGTTGAACTAGAATTGACGACTGGCCTTGTCGTCCATCTTCACCACTAGGCATTTGCCCCCTCGGTGGCGAAGGTTCAGCATCATTCCCCTATAAAAGCTAGGAGCGAATAGATGAATTAAGTGTCGTAGTGTCAGTTCGACCCCGACCAGCTCAGCAAACTTAGTGAGCACCTTTATAATTTCATAGACGTACTGCGCGAGCTAAGAAGGACAAATGTCGTAGTAATGACAGAACTCCTCCACCAGTGGAAGGAGGGGAAGAGAATAGCCGACTTGGAAGGGGTAGGAGTAGAGGGCGCAATACCCAGGATGGTGGACCTGTAGCGTATCCCCCTTGACCGGGATCAGCTCGATATGATTGGGAAGGCCGAATTTAGCCTTAAGCTCCGCTAATTCTTTCACTGTCATCACTAATAGAAAAGCTCCAGGTGCAGCCTCTGGTGATTTGTTGAAATCGGATCTAGAATGAGGGTTGCGTGGGATTATCTCCTCTACCGACGGGAAGGTTTCATCCTCAACGGTGGTAGGAATGCTCTCCCTATGGGAGGGGAACACCACTGCCAAGGGAGCAATATGACTCCCTTCACCAGCATCAGAAGACACGTTAGACATAATTTAACATAGTGGAGTAAAGTAATAAATGAGAGGGAATGAAGAACGATATAGGTCAACCAAGCAGAAAAGAAATTCGGAGAAGAAGAAGAGCAAGAGAAGGGTATGGTGCTTCAAAACGTTGGAAGGTTTAAACTTCAAAATCAGGTAAGATCTCTATTTATAAAAGTCATTGCACCAAAACAAAAAACACTGGTTCATCATGATTAGCATCGGAACGGAAGCCGCAGGTCTAATCAAAGGTCACACGTGAAACGGAGCGATACATCGGGAATATGCGTCATAATGACATCATGACATCATCCCAACCCGTGGGCAACATAACTCCAATATATCACCCGGGAAATTCGAGGCATTTGAAATGCGCGGCCTACAGAGGTTCACGTCGCCTGTTCGCCGCAACAACCACGACTCGTGTAGTCCGTCTGGTTAGCTCGACCACCAATAACATGATCCGCTCATCGAACCCGCCAGCGAAGCCGGTCTCAATAAGCGGAGGGATTAACTGTATGGGTCAAAATCTATTTCTAATCGAAATGGTATTAATAAAACATTCCTAGGCTGCCATGTGTCGAAGTAATTTAATTAACAAAGAAGGTCGTGGTCGAAAAGTCAGCAAAGACTGAAGTCGAGGAGTTGCCAAAGATCGAGGCAGAGGTCGAGTATCCTTACAGTTATAACGGCTAGTTTCAAGATAGGACATTAAAGGAAATATTCTAGTAGATATTCTCTGCATTTGTACTATTAGGGTTTTTAGGAACATGTTCCCTATAAATAGAAAGAGACACAATGATAGGGGACATCAGATATTCATTTGGAAAATAGACTTTGATTTTAAAGAGATAATCTGGTCTTATTACAAGCCAACAAAAATAACATTCTCACTAGGATTTTTGTTCACACTTTTTCACTAGATCCGAGAATAACTCGGATATTCAAAGGCTTGTCCATCATTCATCATTGTGGGAAAGAACATCCGTTGGTTTCATCCTTTCTCGGGTGACTCATTCGTTCTATTTACATAAATGTCATTTATTGTTATTCATCACTATTTAATGCTATATTGCTTCTGGGTTCTTAAATATTAGTTATTGCATATTGTTATAGCTTTTGGAATAGATCTACGTATTATTTACCGCTCTTCCGAGAATTTCATCTTTGAGATATTAGTATTAACTAAGATTAACCCTCATTTGTATAAGTTTAATTAGTTGAACCAATATATATTTTTGGTCAAACAAAAATTAAATTTGTTAATTGTTTCCAACCCTTAAGATTAAAGAAGTCGTAGATCTTTTTAGTACTGCTATAATAAACTATATCTTGTGTTATTTTTTAATGGACATGAAAAGAGGTAAAGCGACTTAAAATGGGACTGAGGGAGTAACATATTAGCAATTTAGGGCAAAAACGAATTATTTTTTCTCCTATGTAACACTAACCAAGAAATTGTACAACGTCCCATATTGTTTAGAGGATCTATATGTAGCATTACTTAGTTACTGATATCAAGATAAGCTAGCAGCCGATACATTTTTCATATTAATATTTTGTATGAAGTCCCTTGATATTTAGAGAATTTCGACATAGTATTGTATATTTGTGACTTGGTTATTAACATTAAGAAAGAGCTAAGAGCCAACGTATTAAATTTTGTAAGCTTTTGTCATTTGACTTGACTTGTACACAAATCTGTCGTTGGGTTTCCTTATGTTAGTGCATAAGTATGCAAATTTTAATATCTAAATACATACACATACTTCAATAATAGTTGATTGTCTCCAAAAATTAGGTATAGGCGTATAGCTATTCTTATAGAATCAAAGCGAATTACAAACACATTACATTGGAAGATAGCAAAATTGCCACTGGAACAAGGACGTAATAAATACGTAAACATGAAAATAATTCTAAGATGGAACGTATTTGGAATACTCTGTTTAACAAACTAGTTGCTCAGATTAAATCTAGTTTTTAACTCACTATGTACAGTCCTTAAAGCACACTTAGTAGTCTACAGCCAAATCAGCAAAAGGAAAACGGGTTGAGGAAAAGGTATAGTAACTCATACAGAGCAAATTCAACAAATGAATTCTTTCCTCTTCCAGCATCATCTCACTATATATTGGAATACAAGTAAAAACAAGGAAAACAGAATATAAAAGAGGGGGGGGGGGGTCCTAAGTTCTCATCACTCTTCAATTTCTTGCTCCTCCTCATCTTCAATTTCTTGCTCTTCCTCATCTGCATTTTCCTGCCCATCTGTATCCATCTCCTCCTCGCTTTCTTGTTCACCCTCTTCTTCGTTTCCCAGTTTTTTAGCGCTAGTATTTCCTGAAGGCATCAAGCATGACAGTAAGGATAAACTGAAGCAATGCCACAAGTATTATAAACAATCCTAAAATTGGAGTGCGCAAGGCCTACTCATAACTGAGTATGCAATGTAGAACCGAGCATAGGAACTTGGTAGAAAGAAATTACATATTTCAGCATGATACCTATCTCCTAACTAGTTTGATGAAGAAATTACTAGAAACCCCATCATAAGGCCACATTCTTAGGATTTGGATCCGTCCGGTCCAGTACTATTCTGTCCAGTTATGTTCAGTGTAAGCTTTAAATGAGGGACATATGTCCACCTTAAATTTTTATGGTTAAGATCTATTTAACTTAACAATCTTTTTAACCACAGTTAAAAGTCAAAACCTTCCATATTTCCAACGGTAAAAAATGTCTGAGTTCACATAAAGAAAAAAATGTCTGACTTTTCCAAGAGGATTCAATCTCATCCCCCGAATTCACCACTCGCTGACTATTCAACCCCACCCCACCATCAATAATAGATCGAATAGGTTGGAACAGGATTTGGCAAAGTTAGGGAGGAAGGAAAGGGATAGCCATCTGGTAAATCTCAGATATAAGGAAGCAAGTCAAGGTTCTGGTACTCTTCTAAGGTCAGAAGCCTGCTGTATTGAAAGCAGTGATAATTTTTCTGCGTCGAATTGACAAGCACAACAGTGCAGTTTTATTAGATTAGCAAGTATTTTTGTAGGAATAAAGAGGAAAATTGGGTTATGATAATATAAGAGACTGTAGCGTCTTGGGGATTTCTGATGGAGTTGATCCTCGGAATCCGCCAATGATGATTTGCAACATACTATGAGGAGTAGGAGCAACAAGTGAATCGCAAGGCTGTAGATGTTAAATCTAATGGGCTCCTTCAACGGTATTAATTGATGACAAAAACCTGCTTTTAGTTCACATAATTTTTTTACTCTTAACCATGGTTAAAGAAGTTGTTAAGTTAAACAGATTAAAACCATAAAAATGTATCTTATAGAAATCACATGGATAATTATTTTTATTGAAAACAAACTAGAAATCAATGACTCATTATTCTTTCTCTACCTTCAACCCCATGCAGACTGAAGATATTCTGTAGTTGGCCGAGCTAATGGGCACCCAATTCACCAAAGATAATTCCCACTACAGACGATTCGCTAAAATATAGACCGAGTATTTAGGCCAAATGTAAACATGAAGACAACCAGTACAATATGCGGTTAGTCTCTGAGTCTATATATATAGTATCTCAAATCTATTCATACCCTTCAAAGCAACGTCAAATGCCCCTGCTCCAGACCCACTCACCTCCAGTTCACCCGGTAAAAGTAAGAGGGTCGTTTGCTTCAAAAGTAAGAAAGGGAGGCTATAGAGAAAAATACCGTATTCACTGAAAATGACTCGACCAGTACATAGGCCCTCTTCAATCTTGACGAGTTGAAGAGTCATCCTAGGTCCAATCTCTTGAAGTTTGACAGCACTTTTTGTAGAAGCTCGATTAACTCTTCCAATATCAGATGACAGACTTACAGTTGCCGCCTCATCATCTGGTTCACTTTCAGAACCGTAACCAGCCCTTCATTTATAAAGCAGAGAGAGACAAATGAAAAAATAAGAGAAGTATAACAATAAGAAGACTGTAATTTTTTTGATGAAGTAATAATATTTATTAAAAAGAAGGGCAATAAAGCACCCCTGCACAAGAAGTATACCAAAAAGTAGAAAACCTTACAACAAAATGTGGTTTTCTACTAATGAGAATCATTCTTCTATCAAAAGCAATAACCTCATGGGTGCACCAAAAAGAAATGAAAAATAATTCCTCAAATGGACAAAATCCTTTTCCATTCCATCAAAAGCTCTTCTATTTTTCCCTCCCATATGATCCACATAAGTGCTAGTGGTGCAACCTCCCACGCCCTATGCCTTCTCCTTCTAAAACTCCAACTAAACGAAACTTCTTTGACCGTTCCTGGCATCACCCACTGAATACCAAACCAACTCACTATTTCTCATGGTGACTGAAATTGGAATTTGCCGGATTACCAAGACATGCTAACCAAAGCAAAAGTCTTAATAGCCAACACGGATACATATATGCATCTACTTCAGTTACATCCTCGTCTCTAAAACCGCGACATCCTTACCCATAGAAATAAGTTTTGAGATACTAAAAGGGTCATTTAGTTGGCAGAAAAGTTTAGGAGGATGGCAAAACCATCAAATGAGGGATGGAATTGGACAAGAAAAATTTGTTAGTTAAGTCATTGTGGATGAGATTCAATAAAAATTTCTCCGGGTATGGCTCGTGTATTGGAAATCAAAATTAGCCTGTGCTCATTTCGCATTAAACTTGCTATATGCATCACCATGTGCGCGTGCACTTTATTTGGAGGATGCATGTGCTGAGCATGGGCCTGAGCTTAGAAGATGCTGTTTGCTCAGTTGCTGATTGGTTTTTACCTTTGTGGCTTGATCGATTGTAGCTTTAGACATGGTCCCTGAAACTCAATTGTCGTGTTTTCAATTACAATGTTTCTTTAGGTTTCAACCTCTGTGGAACTGTGGATAATACACATAGCAGCCTATGCAGATGACCTATGTGTTTGCTTGTACATATTTTCCTCTTCATTTCTATTTATGTATTTTGCTTCCAGAATTGAGTAGACAACTAATGCTTAATCCACAAGCTAGAGATTCAGATTTTAGAATTACCCCAGGGCTTTGGTCCATCAGGACGGTGATTCACAGTGATCAAAACAAAGTAACGATTTTGCTCCCAACCCAAACAGAACAATCAATTGCGTTAATGGCACAATGAATATTCGCCCAGCACATTGTTTTAAGGTGCAGGAAACAAGAGGAATTTAACCAAAAGGACACAGAGTTTTCACCAACAAAACAAATTATGCAACCCCTGATCTGCAACGCCCAAACGTCAAAAGCATGGAAACTGCATTCCATGACCAGTTGAATCTCGTGGAAGGTAAGCATGTTGACCAAGAGTTGTGTACTTATCGCCACTTATATAATAGTAATGGATATATGTGTGCGCATGCATATAGGATTGGGTTGTCTACAAGGCTGAGGGGAGTGAGCAACCGTTGAAAATCGGATAGAATGAGGTGTTGGACGGTTCAAACGGGATGAAAGAATTCGAAGGATAAACATGGGTAATAATCCAAAGAGCAAGAGGGGTGAATGAAGGTAGTACCGTTAGGGGCCTTAAGGCAATAGTGAAGAAGTAAAATTAGAATTTCCGCAGTAATCAGCAATCTCAGTTCTACTTAACACAATTCCATAGAGATAATAAACACAGATGGCAATACTAAGTCTAAACCAACTTCTCAACTGACTATGAATAGAAAAAGGTTTAATCCACCTGGCAATAAACAAAAAAGAAATGAAGTAATAAACCAGACAGATTAATGAAGGAAGATTATCTCATGAAGTGCAATAAAAAATCCATATGAGCATTAAGAGAGAGAGAGACACATACTTCGTCACAAAGTCGCTAACATCTTGAAGACTTCTTAGGTCAGGGACTTGATGGTTTTGCACAAATTTCCTGATCCGGCGAGAAACACCCACTGGCTGTAATCTGATGGAGTAATGCCGAAGATCAATAAGCTTTGTTTCTTTGTTGTAATTAAGTAACACAATTCTTTGGCATGAAGGCAGTTTGACCTGCAACGTGTAACAAACTTGCATTAAAAGCTGGTGAAACAAACTGTGGCAAATGAGAAATTTATATATGGTTCTCAGTTCTCACTCACTGTATTTATGTCAATGGCAGGAAAAATGTTCTGGAACATTATTGTAGTGAGCTTTAGATGCTGCTCCCCAGTCCCAAAACCCGATAGCACAATCTGCAAGCATAATTCTGGAGCTCAGCTGACCAGGTAAAGAAACAAAATAATGCTAATACGAGACAACCTACTTTATGCAATGCCAACATCCCATGTCTTCATGGGTTTGCTTCTAGATGTATGATGTGCTTCTACATGTTAAGCAGATTAAGTATGTACTCCTAGGTGCATGTACATGTCAGAAGGTGCAAAATAATTAGCTATGTGTCAACAGGAGAGATTACCAATGGTGGGGTTTTGAAAAGATCCGGAGGGCATCTTGGACGGAGTTGAGATTGAGCAACGTCAGCAGCCAACGAGTACTCATGTATTTTGAACGATAAAGTTGGACCATGAGGAGCGTGAGCAACTCTCAAGTATGGTGCAGAGTCAGTTTTTGACAACATGAGGTAATGTGTGACACCCATTTGCCCAGCAACTTTCCAGAAATCATTGAGATTGTTTCGTTTCTTTTCCTGAAAATAAATTGAGGAAACATAAATCCAGGCAAACATATACAAAATGCAGACAATAGATGAATCTTGTAATATTTGGAACCACATAGGTACAGATAAAATTTACAGCAGAAAATATGTTCCTGCTTGTAGCTTATTTCAGAAGACAAAATCAGGCATTGTTGCAAAAAGCTACGCGCAGCTAATAAACCAGTGAAATAGAAAGAAGATAGAAGTGCTAAAGAGATCTGAGCTGTCAATGAACATACGGTTTTAATTATTGATTTCCTCTTTTCATTCAAATAATGGGAATTCAGCAGCCAGCTGAATACAGACGTAATGACGAATACACAAGTCAAATGGAAAAGGTCGATACATTGTATTACTGACAAAGCACCCTCCTCTCTCTCCCCAGATTATACGACCTCCTGTTTCACTCTCTCCATATTGTCCAAAGGAATGGATGAGAAATCATCTCTTTGCTTTGCTTCTAACTCTTGCATCTTTGTTAAAATTACAATAAATCAGAGCCCCAGTAATCTGAACATATTCCTCAATCTATAAGCAAGTTCTGTGCAGAAAAAGATGTCTAACATCTCATTCTTTCTACACATCAACTAATGTGTATTCTTTTTCCCCTTCTTTAAATTGGCAGCTGTAAGAATTAAACCATACGATACTGCCAAACAAAGAAAAATACCTGCTTTGGTGGTTTGCTGTCCAAATAATTCTCTGGTGAAATTCCTTCCTCTAAAATAAAATTTAAAAAAATTCCTTCCTCTGTTTCAGATAGAGTTGTAGAATGATCTGACTGAGAACACCCCACTAGATTGCATTTGCATTTCGAGGATGTATTCAACAGTAACATACCTGCGTTGAATTCCTACTATTTAAACTACTACCTGACTTGAAGTTCCCAAAATAGTTGTTTTCATCCCTCCAAAACACCTAGCTACCATATTAAGTGTCTTTCCCTTCTGTGGATAAGTGAGCATAAGCAGTCTGGAAAGGTAGGAGCAGCTGTTAAAACTTCCATACGGTTAATTTTTTCGATCTCCAGGGCTCTGTACTTCATTACATATTAGAAGTTTTATACTGTTTCTTTACAAGTTGGCCTTGGCATATTCATACAATTTTTGCCCTATGGATAAAGTCCCAATTTACACCATATTCAGAAGAAGCTCGACAAATATTCATAGCAAGAGGTCCTGGACATATTCGCAACCCATGTAAAATAATGAGTCAGAAAAGACAACATAAATTTTTCTTGACTCAAATCAAGACTGTCTAGCATACACCAAATAATGCAACCCAATGCACAGATATACATGCATACACTTGAATTCTATGTTAAGATTTTACCTTGAGCTTGAGAGCAGTATAAGGATTCATCAACTTCCTCAAGTCCATTTGCAAGCGTCTGAGAGGCCCAGGAAGCTTCCCCCTTGCGAACACGAAGCTCCTTGGAATCTTGTCTCCTGTAACATGGTCTACCGTTGGCTGCTTCTTCGCAATTTGCTTGACAAATGGCTTCCTTTTCTTCTGATTAAATGAGCATTCAAGAATTCAGCTCAAACACCACCACAAAAATTGTCACAGAGCTTACAAAATTTCAGATAAAGAAATCCATTCTTATGTGGCATCATTGTTTAGTTAAACATCATTTCTTGTTTCAATTCGGGAAAAAATACAAAAAAAAAAGAAAACCAAAAATGGATAAACAAAGTGCAACATCTTCCATTCAGACGACGGCTTCCTCACACAAATATTCAAATTTCCAGCTCAGATGATTAAACTTCTGTTTTTGAGAAGGATCAAAAGTCACAAGTTAAAACCCAAAACTTTAATCCAATCATAGTTATTAATCATCATCACTTGTTCCACTTCAGGGGAAAGACAATAAAAAAGGATAAAGGTTAAGGAATAATCGTTATGGAAATTATAAACAGCTAAAAAACTCAAAAAACTTCAATTCAATCTAATCATAGTTTTTTGTATCAGGGCAGATGACAAACCAAAAGAATAAAGGGTCACAAATAATTGTTGCAGCTAAAAAAATCCAGAAGTTTGTTTATTGTTTCAGCGCAGGAAAAAAAGTGACCTAAAAAAAGGGATCATATGTAGTTGCGTTTTTAACGCATTTTCACGAACAAACCAAGCATAGAATTAAACAAAAGCAGAACAACTTACATTCCTGAAACGAGCCATGATCTCTGCCGATATGCTTCCAAGTCTGTTTTGCTTCCTGAGGATTGCAAATTTATCAGTTTTGGGGATTTTTATCTATGAAAACCCAATGCTTCAGAGGTTTAGGGCAGTGGAGGAGGAAATAGAGTTAGTACTTAAACCCTAGCTAAAAACCTCTACGCTTCAATAAAGAGCTTTTTCTTTTTTATTCTTTTTCCTTTTTCCCTTTTTAAGGAAAGTCCCCGTAATTGAAATTAATATAATTACACAGTCTAGTAATTATACAATATAGTAATTAGTACGATCTATTTATTTATCATAACGTAATTATACTGTAATAACAAGGGTATTGTTTGGTTGTGCAATGAAATTACACAGTTAGATTAAATTTTAAATGAAGCAATTATCAAAACTTAAAAGTTAATATAATAAATATATGCCTATAAATAATTTTTTATAAGTATAAATGATATTATATTTTTTGTATTTAATATGCATATTTTTTCTTAAATATGCGTTAATATTGTAAAAATAATTGATATATATTTTCCAAATTAATAATATTTAGTTCAATTAATTATAAAAAATAAAAACATACATTTTGTAAGAAAATCAAGGAATGCATGTTTAATAAAATAAATTATTATTTATAACTATAATGTCATAACATTATTCAAATGTTTGACAAAACTAATCCATCAATTCTAACTAAAAAATAAACAACATGCAATATAAAATAATAAGCCAATACTACTAAAACAAGTAAATTGAAACCATAAAAATAATACAATTTTAAAATCAAAAAAAAAATTAACATATGTCAAATTCCAACGTAATAAAAATAAGTTCCAATACAACTTAAGATTAGAAAACATAATAAGTTTATTACCACATTCAACAATGAAATTCTACTTTAATGACGTCACTCATTATATGCCAAGTTTGTTAATGACTCATTATTTCTAATAGTAGAAGGTGTAGTTTTAAAAAAAATTAGAATAATAACGTAGCTACGCTAAATGAAGAAAATAAAATATACTAGCAATTACATGAAATCAAAAGAAGTAAATGTAGAGAAATAAAAGATAAATAATGTACAAAGAAAAATATACTTTAAAATTAAAAAAAGAAATTAAAAAGTAAAAAAAAAATTATAAAGAAAATATTATAAAGAAAATAAATCTATCTATGTATCCATCTATCTATATCTATATCTATATTATTATAAAAGCATGAATATTTTATACTAAATGTTAAACGATTAAAATATTCCGAAAACGTTGATCGGCTTTTATGCCCTTAAGTATTTGTATAATTTAAGGATGTAATCGTAAATTATTCAAGACTGAAATTCTTTTCCGATTTGGATAAAGTAATCCTATTGCTCTTGGGACATCTTATTCGGCCATATGCAAGCATACATCTTTTCGGATCATATGTACTCATACTAATTTGAACAACTTGATCTGCTTTTCCTTTTCGATTTGAACTATATCCCCAACTTAGTTTGAGAACTTATTGAGGAGTCAAACACTTCCATAAAGTAAACCAACATATTAGGATAAACAGTTGTAATACGGTTTAATTAACCGGGGAAAAATAAGAGTAGATGGTTCGCTAGACAATTCTCAATTTTAATAGGAAAGCAACACGTTCTCAATTTTTGTAATGCAAGTTAAGAATTTTAGCAAAATAATAAATATTTAGTGCACTGAATTTTATTTTCAATTTTGATTATCCTTTTCATTGCAAATTCAATCCCCCCCCCCCCCAAACATAAAATTATTGTTTCAATTGGATATACTATAATATTCAGAACTTTACCTAATATAAAGAAATATGTAAAGTTACTTCTCGGATATTTCTTAAGCAATTTTTTTTAATAAATTTGAAGAGTCCAATATTAAGGGTTTAAAATAAATATTAAAGATACCTAAATTATATATAGCTCCTTAAATTTGATTTTATTGATAGTGAATGTTGAGAATAATAGAATGAGAGAAAGGATTTTGTCGTTTGGCACTGGTGTTGGTGCTCCATCGTTACACAACAGAATTTATTTGGAGAAAATATTTAACGTTAAGGTATGATCATAGTATAATATGACGATAGGCTTAAGGAAAAAAAAAATGGTGTTTGTGATTTTGTGATGTACAATATTTGTGGTGTGTGAAATTGGGTTGATGAGAGTGGCGTAAGGTCGGGCAAAATGTGATAGTGGAGGAAGGTGGGGAAAATAAGAAATTGGTAAGGAAGAAAAATTGATTAAAAATTATTCTAATGTAGAATCATCAATAGTTCCGGTCTGGATTTCTCTACAAGTTGATCGCTGAAGAAAAATATCTAGATTTTTTCGTTTAATTAAGTAAATTTATTGTATTAGATAATAAAAAAATAATTTTATACTTGAAATAGATGTTGTTTTTGTTGAACATAGTTGAACATATAACATATTTGTTCATTGGTTATCAAGCCCAATGATAATATTAGTAGTGATCGGTGAGGATACTTTCTACCATTAATACCTTGTGAAGTTCACTTTTTGCTTATGTATATTAGTGTCATGCATGTATATACTACGCAAAGTTAAAAATGTGTCCATTGCGCTATTGAGAAATTTAGATCCATCAAATAGATTATGTAATGGTAGAAGGACGGTATGCAGTTATTTTGACAATAACATCATACATGCAGAGGAATCCTTATAAGTTAATGTGCCTCCAAATATGTGTTTATCCCCAAATTCAACTTTCGTAATCAAAAAATAAAGGATATCCTTTTAAATTTGTCCGAAAATAATTTTTAGTACACTTATATTTTGCAATGACAATAAATAAAATACAAGGACAAACAATATAATCTCAAACGTTGGACTGTATTTACCGCAACATATTTTTTCGCTCGAAGGCTATATGTTGCACTTTCTAGAGAGATATCAATGTCGACAAGAAGAGTTTTGGTCATCATGACTGAGCAACTAAAGTATCTAAAGGGGTCATACAAAAAAATAATAATTAAAAAAAATTGTGTACAAACAAGTCTTAGGTAAGATATCATCATATTGCACATTTCTAAACAATAACTATATAGTAATGTTATCTAACTAAACTAATTAATGTAACGGCTCGACCAGGCATTTTACTTTCTACAACCTCATTGCCCTAAATAAGACTTCTCGTACATGCTTTTACTGTATGACTTGCGGGCATGATTAATTTGGGATTTGGAAGGGTTCGGGTTGAAATCGGAACGCTTGGTTCCTTAAGGTTGGCTTAAAAGGCCAAGTTTTACTTCGGTCAACATTTTGAGTAAACGACCTCGGAAACGGGATTTGATGGTTCCAATAGGTTCGTGTGATGATTTCGAACTTGGCGTATATTCAGATCGGGTTTTGGATGACCGGGAGCGTTTTGGCACCTAATAGTGAAAGTTGATTCTTTGAAGGCTTTAAAAGTTCTTTAAATTTGATTTGGAGCGGGTTTTGGTGATATCGAGGTCCAAACGGAATTCTGAGATCGGAAATAGTTCCGTAATGTCATTTAAGACTTGCACGTAAAATTTGGTGTCATTTCAAATAGTTTAAGTACGTTTCGACGCATTTGGAAGTAAATTGAA